>NW_027397104.1:11283692-11337438 GCF_003265705.2 Callorhinus ursinus | reverse complement strand
TCCAAGTATTTTGGTAAGCTATAATTGTCCAAGTATTTTGGTAAGCTGGTGTAACTTTGAGTTGCCCATTTATGAAGTTTATTGGAAGTAGGATACATAGGGGATATCAGTTGCTTTAGAAAGTGTGAATTTTGTCAGTCCAAACGTGATCGTTCTTCCCAAGCATCAGGACATCTCCTTAGTCTAGTCCTGTACTTCTCACTGGGTTTTGGTGATGATCATCGATGCTATTCATGTGTGTGACTTGCTCACTGAGTTCAATGACCATTTTCATAGATTATCGATTTCTTTGTGTTCTTTGTTTACTTCCCACGTCCATTCAGTTAGAGATTTAAGGAAGTAGTTATTTTCTCACATGTTATAGGTGATTTGAAGAGTTTGGTGAAATGCAACATGTTACTTTTTTCCCCCAAGGCTGAAAAAGGTAGAATGTGAACCCAGAATATGTGTAGAAAAAAAGATAAATGGAATAGAGTACCAAAATCAAACTTCATAGGCCACAGTGTTCTCATAGTCTTCTGTATCATTTGGCTGTCCTTTTCTTTATGGGTAAAATGGGTCTAGAATTATTTGGTGAGCAGCATCTGTAGTGCTTTCTTTAGGATCCAGAGATTTTGTCCCCAAGTAAAAATTAGAAGAAAGCTAATATTTATAGAGGGTCTGTAATGTTCCGGATACAATGATGAGAAATTCTTCACACCTTACTTAAAGTCTACCCAGTCTGATGAATAGTCATTGCTATTTCTTTCCTTTCTTTTTTTTTAAGATGAAATTTTTGTGTAAAGAAGTTAAATAATTTTGCCATAGGTTATACCACATAGGTAGAGATAGGGCCATGATACTAACCTAGGTCTACCAATACCTAATTCCATGCCATGTCCAGTATACTTTTCCAAGAGTCATATAAAGAGTCATGCTCAGATTAAGAAGGTAAACTAATATTTTTATGAAATTAAAAATATATATTATTATTATATTTTTAGGATAGTATAGGTGGTAGCAGTAGTATCTTTCCTAGATGTTGATAGGTAAGGCAAAAAAATCAGGCCATGTTACTTTCCCTCATCCTTTTCCCCCCAAACTTCCCCAATTTGTGAACTTAATTTAATATTTTAGTTGATTATAAAACAAAACAAAAAACCTATATATATATGTCCTATTTCTGCCATACAGAATGGCTGTGTGTCCAAACATAAAGAACCTGTTGAACATCTGAATTAATAAGAGTCATTTATTTCTTCATAGGGACACTAATAATTCTCATTATTTTATATTTTATTTCCCATATATATCCAGAGTTCTACTTGGAGTAACTATTCAATGAATAGAACACATTTATTACCTTCTATATTTAATAATTTCTGTGGCCCATTCAGACCCACCCTCCACTCTTCTATCTTTTGTTCGGTGTGCTGGGAGGCTGACCTTTATGAAGTGCATCGACATGATCTCCTGCTTTCTGGCTTCCTGTTGGGGTTTCCCAGTTGCAGTCACCATCAGGAGACTGGACAGCTGAAGGAGAATAAGACTGGGGTATTTTTTCTTCCTGATTTCTTTCCTGCCATATTGCTGTAAGGTTGCTGGAATCCATTCACAACAGACTACTGCTCCTGTAGCTACAGTTACTCTATTTAGGTTTGAACAACTTCTCCCTCTCCATTTTTCTTCAGACCTTGAAGTAGTAACACCTATGGCTTGCCGGTTTCCCTTATACCTGCCTACAGTTTTGTAAATAGACCCTTTATTATAACCTGAGTGTGAAATCTGTTTCCTCCTGGGAGTCTGACTGAAACATAGCTAAATACTGAGCAATGTACTCTAGACAGAACAGAGAATGATTCTTAACTTAGGGAAGAGACACTACTAACAAGCAGAAAAAAATTACATTAGAACATATGCAATGAAATATACAAATGCAAATTAATATTGTCAAGTGGCCTGATGCGGGCATGGAAAAGAGAAAATGGGGTTAGTGAGGTTCATTGAATCTTTAAAAGTATAAGTTTGGCAGAGTAAAGCTAATTATTTTTAAAAATTTCCCTCATTGTAAATCTTAAGCAATTTTGTTCTCAAAGCCAGTGGTCTCAAGACTTGACCCGATGAGAATGACAGAATTAGATCATTTTTGATATAAACACAAAGCAGTTTTCAGAATATGATAAATGAAAGCTACTCTCTCCTGAAGACATTGAATAGTATAGTTCTCATGGAATTCCTTCATGCAATTTGACTTTTGCATGATAAGTCTTTTGGAAGTTGACCACTGGGTGACACAGTCTTAGAGGAAATTGACCTTTGGGTGGTGCAGTTCCTAGGAAACTTGTTTTTAGGTGATACAGTCCTTATCTAATTTGATCTGTATAGTCATTGGATGAGTGTTCAATGGGATATGTACTACAATGTTCAGCAAAGTCATAACCCATATCTGATAAAAGACTTGAACCAGAGTTTATAAAGTTTGGAAGTTGACCACTGGGTGACACAGTCTTAGCGGAAATTGACCTTTGGGTGGTGCAGTTCCTAGGAAATTTGTTTTTAGGTGATATAGTCCTTATCTAATTTGATCTGTATAGTCATTGGATGAGTGTTCAATGGGATATGTACTACAATATTCAGCAAAGTCATAACCCATATCTGATAAAAGTCTTGAACCAGAGTTTATAAAGTACTTTTATAAGATTTTTTTAAAATTGACAGAGACAGCGAGAGAGGGGAACACAAGCAGGGGGAGTGGGAGAGGGAGAAGCAGGCCTCCTGCCGCACAGGGAGCCTGATGCGGGGCTCTATCCTAGGACCTCGAGATCATGACCTGAGCTGAAGGCAGTCGCTCAACCAACTGAGCCACCCAGGCGCCCCTATAAAAAACTTTTATAATAAGAAGACAAACAATCCAATTTAAAAATGGACAGAAGTTTTAAATAGACATTTCACCAGTTAGACATATGAAAAAATGCTCAACATCATTAGTTAGTAGGGAAATACAAGTTAAAATCATGTTGGGATACCACTATAGACCCACTATTATGACAAAAATTAAAAAGATTGACAATAACAAGTGATAAAGGGGTTGTGGTACAACTGGAAATCCTCATACACTGCTGATGGGAATACAAAGTAATATAACCACTATGGAAAATAGTTTTGACAGTTTTTTTAATAAAGATAAACATGCATCATATGATTTAGCAATCCCACTTCTAGGTGTTTAACAACAACAACAACAAAAATACAAACAAGTCCACACAAAGGCCTATGTGTACTCAAGTGTTCATAGAAGCTTTGTTCATTATAACTTCGAAATGAAAATAAGCCTAATGTCCATCAAATGACGAATATGTAAATAAAGTGTTATACTCATATAATGGAATGCTATTTAGAAGTAAAAAGGAATGAGCTACAAATACCTGGGACCTCATGGATGTATCTCAAAAGTATTGTACTATGTAAATAAAGTCAGAGACAAATGACCACATACTTACAGGATTCCTTTTATATGATATACTAGAAAAAGCAGACCTCTAGGGACAGAAAACAAATCAGTGGTTTCTTGGGGCTGGGGATCATGGGGGTCATCAACTCCAAAGGGAAATAAATGAACTTTTCTAGATGATGGAAATATTCTGATTATTGATTGTGGTGGCGTTTACATGACTATATGTGCATTCGTCAAAACTCATCAAACTATGTTTAAAAAGAGTGAGTTTTGGGGTGCCTGGGTGGCTCAGTTGGTTAAACATCTGCTTTTGGCTCAGGTCATGATCCCAGGGTCCTGGGATTGAGCCCCGCATCGGGCTCCCTGCTCAGTGGGGAGTCTGCTTCTCCATCTCCTTCTGGCTCATGCTCTCTGTTGCTATCTCTGTCTGTTTCTTTCAAATAAATAAATACAATCTTTAAAAAAATAAAAAGAGTGAGTTTTATTGAATATAATCTCAATAAAGTTGACGTTAAGAAAAAAAAGAATTTAGCAAAAGCTACTTCTTGATAATAGATGGATATTCAATTACTCTCTGAAGTTGTTAATAGTATATTTTGATATTGGGCATATTTCAGTGTAATTCACCTTATTTAGAATTTCCATCTCTCAAAGATATAAGATTATTTATACTTCTAAATTGGATGTTTTTGGAAAAGTAGAGTAAGCTAATAGAATGTATTTCTTTTGCTAAAGAATCTTACTTATTTGCTCTTGTGCAACAGAAATACTTGTGCATATCATGAATGGTGGATAAGGATGAAGGAGCTGAGAAATTCTGAGAGAGAAGGAAAGACTAGAGTCAAGGGTCCTTGAAAATGATGATTTCTAATTAAGGAAAACAAGCAATTTAAAGAGCTACCTCCAACAAAAACCGGTTTTGTGTAAAACTAAACCAATCAGAGTAAGATGTTCCTTTTAGAGTTACCTCAAAGAGCTCGAACTCCAAAAGGAGCTCCTTGGTTATATCTCAGTAAAGCAGAGAATAAAAAGAAAGCTATTGAAATGACACATATTCAGGTCCATTTGTTTTTATAGTATATTATACCCACTTCAATGGAGGGAAGAAAAAGGTTTCATAACATAAGTTCTCCAGATTTCTCAGTATTCAGTTAGTTTCTAAAGCTTAAGTTGAACTACCCTTTTCCTGTAAGATTTTCCTATTGGCAATCTCTGTATTCAAAAGTGTCCTGTGGCGTTATTGCTATTTTTTTATTTTTATGTTGTTTTCTTAGATGCCTCCAATCCTTTCTGAAACAACAAACATGTTTTTATGTTTGTGTGTGACTGAGAGAATTACTAATGCGTATTTTGCTGTAATCATGCCCTCACTTAAACCAGTTCAAAGTGCATTTTAAAGTCTATGATAGCTATGGTCGATCCTGAGAAGGGCATGTAACTATTACCTACTGAGTCTGGTTCTGTACTTAGACCAAATAAATATCTCTGTAAAAAATAATTTATCCAACTTTTGTTTTGGTTATTTCCACCAAATCAAAAACAGCTATTAATCAGTAAGCTTTTGACATTATCTGTCACCATCAATTAAATGACATAAAGAAAAACTGAATTTCATATCTCTGAGAAGTGGGTGTATTAAATGCCAGAGATTTTTTGGATGATTCATTTAAATTAAAATGGTTGAAATCCTGCTGACAGAATCCAAAAGGAACTTGGCAGTGTATTCCTAGTACAGACTTGAACAGATAGGATCTTTGCAGATTTTATTAAAGGGTGTTTCCCTCCCTTTCTGCTTTCTCCAGTCAATGAAACAATTGTTGAAGGAGATAATGGAAATTGATCCTTAAATATGTTTGTAGAATAAAATTAAAATAAGCTAAATTAATGATATTCCTGGCTTTTGGAAGGATTTGAATATATTAATTATTACTTACTTATTAGACATTAGACACACACATTTTACCTTTCCTTAAAGAGTTTATAATAGGGAAAGTAAGACATATATGCACATCTAACATAAGGCAGAAAATAAATTCAATGAAAGAAGCATGTATAAATTTTTTTTAAGATTTTATTTATTTATTTGAGAGAGAGGGAGTGAGAGAGAGCATGAGAGGGGAGAGGGCCAGAGGGAGAAGCAGACTCCCCACTGAGCAGGGAGCCTGATGTGGGACTCAATTCCAGGACTCCTGGATCGTGACCTGAGCCGAAGGCAGTTGCTTAACCAACTGAGCCACCCTGGCGCCCAAGCATGTATAAATTTCTTATTCAGATCACAAGGAATCATAACTTCTTAGGGTAAAAGTTCATGGAAGGCTTTCTGGAAGAGGGTGGCATTTGGACCATGCTCAACAAATGATAATGGTGGGATAGGGAAAGGCATTCCAGTTAGAGGGAATAGATTGGCTGAAACATAGGAAAATTTTGGATGTGCATGGAAAACTGGGAGTACTGTAGTTTGGCTTTAAACAGAGTAGTAAAATGGAAACAAAGTGGGACTCTCAGGATGTGTTGAGATTCTGGATGCATGACAGGCTAAGGAATTTGGATTTTATTCCATAGGCAGTTGAGAGATCAGTTAGTATTAACACAGCCTTTGGAGAATTCAGTGTTTCTCAGAGAAGTTATTTAACAGAATTTATTATTATTTTTCTATTTTCTCCTCTCTCTTCCCTCTTATATGTTGTCTAATGTGTCAAAAGTAAACTTTCTAATATTTCCACGTTACATCTAATGGCAACTCAAATCAACATAATTATTTGCCGAACTTCCATTGGGTGCAAGACACATTGTGCCAACAGTGAGACATTGCTTCTCAACCTTTCTGCCCAAAATTCCAAATGCAGAGTATGAAATCTCTTATTCTCAGGGTTCTAGGGAAACAGCCACAAACAAACCACTGGCACATTTCTATTTTTTTGAGAGACAGAGAGAGCACGAGTGGGGGGAGGGGCAGAGGGAGAGGGAGACGCTGACTCCCCACTGAGCAGGGAGCCTGATGCTGGGATCATGACCTGAGTGGAAGGCAGCTGCTTAACCAACCGAGCCACCCAAATACCCCTGGCACATTTCTTTTAAGATGTTTTTCTGTTTTAAACATTTTACATGTGATTTTTTTCATTGGATTTTAAACAATATCGTTACATTTTAAAATTCTTACTAGTATTAAAGGTAAGGAATGCTTATCTGGTCCCCAAAAAATCTTTAGTAAAATTGACAAGAAAGATGAACAATATGACATGGCCTGTGTACATGCTAGAGACTATGTGTCCTTTCTGTTTTGTTTTGTTTTTTTTAAGATTTTACTTATTTACTTGAGAGAGAAAGCAAATAAGCTGGGGTTGGAGGGGCAGAGAGAGAGGGAGAAGCAGACTCCCCGCAGGGAGCCCTTCATTGGGCTTGATCCCAGGACCCCGAGATCATGACCTGAGCCAAAATCAGATGCTTAACTGACTGAGCCACCCAGACATCTTCTTTTTGGATTTATTTTACCTAATTTGGGTACATAGGATGAGAAATGTCTATGCCTTTAAAAACTTTGCAAATGTATTGAGGAGATGAAGCAAAAGAATTTTGGAGAAAGCGGTACTGTTTTGTATTTTCAATACAATGTGGTTATTTAACTTTTATTAAAATTTCAATTCAGACATGGAAGATATATCGTTTGGCAGTGATTAAGTGAAAACTGGCCAGATAGAAAATAAAATAAGCACACAGGATTCTAGAGGAGAGAAAGTATTATTCAGCATTTATGTTTGATCTCACAGCGCTAAGATAGGACTATACTTTCCATTTTAAAAGAAAATTGATTTTATTAATGTTCTTGAATACAAAATCTTAAAAATTAGAATATTATCTTAAGAGGCTTTAGATTTGTCATGAGATTAAAAATATATTAATCAGATTAGTGATAAAAATTTTAAGATTTAGTTTGTAAATACAAAGGCATTTTCACTATATTCTTTTTTCTAGTAGATCTTTGATTTTTGCCCTTTCTGTCATCCATTTCTTCCTTTACATTTTCCTAACATTCATATAGAATTTTTTTAACATTTATGACAAATGGAACTTGTACCTGACTTTTATTTATTTATTAATTAATTTATTAAATATTTTATTTATTTATTTGACAGAGAGAGACATAACGGGGGCAGGAACACAAGCAGGGGGAGTGCGAGAGGGAGAAGCAGGCTTCCGGCCGAGCCCCAACATGGGGCCTGATCCCAGGACACTGGGATCATGACCAGAGCCAAAGGAAGACGCTTAACGACTGAGCCACCCAAGCGCCCCCTGACTTTTATTTTAGTTAAGACAACTTACTGCAGTGATTCCCAAACTTATATTTAAGGAGGGGAGCTTTTTTGGTCAGTCATTATAAATTATGATACAAATCTACAATTTTATATATACACATATATATTCTCAGAATTTTCCAAATATTCTGGAAGTGTATGCAGTAAAAATATTAACAATGATTATCTTTATGTATATATATTTTATGAGCATATATATTATACGTACACCATATTTTCTATATTTATACATATGTATGTATATGTATATAAGATATGTGTAATTTATGTATTCTTGTGTATTTTCTGATTTTATGAGCAAAATAATTGTAATAACAGAAGCAATAAAGGTATTTAAAGTAATACTTAAAATAATACTCTGCTGGACTTCGGTATTAGTATGTTTACTTACAGAGATTTTGGGTTTGTTTACTCTTTTCTTTGAAGTGGTGATTCTAGGTTGACCCTCTCTTTGGGTTTCTTCCCTTCAACTCCCCTCCCACATGCATTGATGTACATCATTTGGGCTTAAGGGTGGGGAGAACTATCAACTGTGATAGTATAACCAACAAAACTCTGTCCAAAAGGGGTTTGCTATTAATGTCTTCCTTTAGTTTTATTCATATTTGCAAGAACCTCTTGCATCAGGACACATATATAGGAGAAATGCAAGCCACAATACTAGGGCTGATGTATGCTACTACATCTCAGTGGAGAAAGTTCTGGTGTTTACAGCAAGTCTCTTTCTCCACTCAAACCCTTGCTTTCTGTCCATCACTAAGTGTTGATAGGCTATCTTAGATGACCTCAGACTTACACATGCACTCTATGTCTCTGAATATTTTCTTCTTCTTTCTTCTTCTAACTTTTTTTTTTTAAGATTTTATTTATTTGAGAGAGAGAGTGAGAGAGAGAGAGCACATGAGAGGGGGAAGGGTCAGAGGGAGAAGCAGACTCCCTGCTGAGCAGGGAGCCCGATGCGGGACTTGATCATGGGACTCCGGGATTATGACCTGAGCCGAAGGCAGTCGCTTAACCAACTGAGCCACCCAGGCGCCCTCTTCTTCTAACTTTTAAGATTCGATTCTGTGCCTCTGGAATCCTAGTAAAATTCCAGACTTGTTAATCTATGTTTTCTTATTGGGTAGTATATCCACTCATATGGATGAATCGCACATTGGGTGGAGGAAAATCAGTCATAAGCAATCATAAACATATGTCGTCCATTCACTCCAGAAGGGATTCTAGAATTCCCACTGGGGATCTGTGTTGATTTTTTTTTTTTTTAAGATTTTATTTATTTATTTGACAGAGAGAGACACAGCGAGAGCAGGAGCACAAGCAGGGGGAGTGCGAGAGGGAGAAGCAGGCTTCCCGCGGAGCTGGGAGCCCGATGCGGGGCTCGATCCCAGGACCCTGGGATCATGACCTGAGCCGAAGTCAGATGCTTAACTGACTGAGCCACCCAGGTGCCTCACCCAGGAACATACAGTCTACCTTGACTGCCTGTGAGTTACAAAAATAAAAATCTTTTTTTTTCATTTCCTGCATAGAAATTTTTTTGACTATGTTCTCTCCAATTATCCATCTCTCTCCTGTATGACTCTTAATCCAACTCAGTTGAAATATAAAATTTCACATCCTGTCTATCTTTAAATATCAATTTGAAAGTAAAATAAAATAACTGAGAAATCACAAAGTATGAGAAGAACAGTGTTTACAGTCAAACAGATCTGGGTTTGAGTTCCCTCTCTGCTCTTTCACTGTGTGACGGTAGTGAAATCATATGACCTGTCTATACCGGCTACTAGGATTGAGATAGTACATGTAGAATACCTGATATATTACATGGTAGTATCATTGGAATTTATGGATGTGAAAGTATTTTAAAATTTACAAGGTATTTTAAAAATGAAAAATTAGGATTCTTCCTCTTCTGAAAACTTTTCAGATTGCCCCTCCTCAGATTCATATGGCTGAAGCTTTCGCTATGCTCATGGATCCATAATGTCTAATGTCCTTTCCTTTAGTTTATTTTTGGGACCATAGTTACTGGTTTTTCCTCTTCCTTTATCCCCATCTCTGCACTCTGGTGGAGTTCTTTGTCTGAATTACTGATTGAGCTCAGCCTATACTTTCATGCTTTGATGTATATATTTTAAACTTTTGTCTCTCTGACCAGCACCAGCACAGTGCTTTGCTCACTATGACTTGCTCCTCAGTACATCTTGACATGGGGATTTAATGGAAAATATGTGGCATTTGGCTTTGCCTAAGATACACTGGCTTTTGGTGAAGGGATCTAGAATGAGCTTTAGAATTAGATCTGGTTTGAGTTCTGGCTGTCACTGACCATCTCAAGGACTTGCTTAATCTCTCTCTCTCTTTTTTAACTCCCTAGAACACAAAAATTTGATTATGGTTGGGAAAATTGATAAAGATCTGCCTTAGGACAGAGCACTTTTCTTAGATATGTTAATCTGGATTCTTCTATCTAGCCTCTCCCCCACATTAGATCTTTCTTTTTATAATATATTTTAATTGTCTCCCATGGTAGCACAACCCTTGTCACTTGCTTTACTTCTTTCTACCCACTCATATGTCAGAGCCTCATATAATTTAAAAATAGAGATGTTTCTGCTGTTTATTTTTATGCTTGGTGTTTTGGGGCAAGTGGGTGGGAATACAGACTCCTAAATTGTCACATTTCAAAGGAAGTCTTAGGAAATGTATAAAAATTGTAATACCAGACAGACATTTTTGTCTGCTTATAGTGGCCACTCTTGTTTGCTTACCCAGCATTCATTATCACCCTACCTTTCTCATAAGGGTACCCTTAAATTTCCTGACATGTTGTCCAAATGCTTCAGCGGAAGGTGACCACACCCTGACTACATGGAGTAGGTCCTGGTTGGTCTAAATTCATCAATCTTACCTTTTTTAACAGTCACTGTTCAGGAATTAGGCCTAAGCCAGAAAGCCTAAATCAGTGTCTTGTTCAGGAAGGCACAGGAAGGTCAATAAAATGTAAGGAGACAGGGTTGTTTGGAGATTCAAAGAGCAAAGTTTTCTGATCCAGAAGAGATCAGAGAGATCTCTCTTCCTTTAGATTTCAGGATGTGTGAATATGAAGATAGGAATTGCCACAGCCATTTTTCTGGCGTGAAGGAAGTATGTTGAACATGAAACCAATTCACTGGAAGGAAGAGAAAAGGGGAGAGAACTCAGAGAAATAGAACTTAAATACTTGATTAAGGCTATCCAGAAATCCAACCTACCTCTAGACTTGCACTTATGGGAGTCAACCTTATTGTGTAAGTTTGTTTGAGTAAGGTTTTGCGTTACATGCATCTGAAGGCATTTTAAAGTGATATACTATTTGCAAATTAATGTTTTCCCTCAGGACGAAAATGTGATCTAGACCAGAACCATCCAATAGAGCTTTCTGCAATGGTAGAAATGTTCTATATAAGTGCTGCCCAATGAAGTAGCCACTGTCCACATGTGGCTATTGAACAATTGAAATGTGGCTGGTACAGCTCAGAAACTGAATTTCTCATTTTATTTCGTTTCAATTAATTTTTATTTAATAGCCTCATGTAGCTAGGGGCTACCTAGCTAGCACAGATCTAGACCAGTCAACCTTCAGATGGTTGGGACCACTCTGCAAAATCCCTCTTAAGCTTCTGTCTCCATATGATCACTAATAACTTTTCTGAATTTTATTTTGAATTTTATTATATAATTCTCAAACAAAACAAAGCTCAGATTTGATTACATGTGTGTGTGTGCATGTGTGTATGTGTTTATGGAAAATTTTCTATTTGCTCATATTTATATTTCACATAATGGGGACCATAAGAAGAATAAGCATGTGCCTATTCCTCGCCACATAGCTTGAGACAGACCCATACAAAAACAATTCTGAATGGTACAGAACAGTATGTGATTGTGTATCTATGTCTGTGAGTGCTAAAAGACTTAGAAGGAGAAAGATTGACATGGCTTCTTTCACTAAATCTGATCAGTATGGCTTCCTAAAGAGGAGAGCAGTACAGTGTAGTGACAACTTTCTGCTAAGGGAATGCTATTTCAAGGCTTTTATCATCTTTTTGATTCCCTAATCAGGAGGCCTCAGGA
Source organism: Callorhinus ursinus (assembly GCF_003265705.2). Lineage (NCBI taxonomy): Eukaryota > Metazoa > Chordata > Mammalia > Carnivora > Otariidae > Callorhinus > Callorhinus ursinus. The sequence goes on along the minus strand of NW_027397104.1, from coordinate 11,325,573 downwards.
AACATTTTTACATTTTATTGCCTTCTTACCAGGATGGAAACAGATTAACAGATGTATGTCTTTTCTGAATTAAATACCTTTGTTGTATAAGTACTAGGTAAAGCTTTTGATGATGGGTGTTACTGCATTTTGATTTACTCCCTTCTTCTGAATGGCTCTCTCTTTTCCCTTTAGTTTTTCTCCTTCACTCTTTCTCTCCCAAACACACTTTTCAGACATACTTGCAGAGCATCCTGTCTTTTTCCATTAAAAGGATTCCTATCTTGGATATGGTTGTCATAGCATGGAGGGAACACAATTCTTGGTTGAATTTTTCATTCTCCGGGTCTCTGCCAATTACTGTCAAAAGCTGTGGTGACTTTTTGTGAGGTGGATGTTTGTTCATTAGAAAGTGGCCTGAAACAATGAATTCCCTTCACATAAACCATTGAACTATCATGAGATGGTAACGACTTTCTGTCACTCCCAACCTAGGTCTAATCCAAACTCCTGACCCAGAGGTGTAAAGGCTTTGTAGCTCATTAGTGATTCCCCTGGAGCCATCAAGTGCCAAGTCTCTAGTCACATGGAGCCTAAAGTGAAGAAGTATTGTGCACCTTTTAGCATTAGTAGTATTTTAATGGCAAACATGATAGGATTTACCAAGCTAAAATGCCTAAAATTAAAAAAAAAATGTAAACATTCTCAATATTTTCTATGTGAGGCTAAGGTGATCATGTTAATGTAATTCAAAAAATTTTATTGTAATTGCATTATGTTGAAATTGTTTCATGAAATCCTAGTGAGGTCAGTAGTCCAATTCAGTATGGCAGAAATGGATTTTCTCATTTATTCTGGTATATAAAATGTCATTTTGTAAACTAGAAAGTAGATTGAGAGGAAAGTGATGGTTCTAAAATGCTGGACTAAAGATAGTTTTGCTCAGGTGATCAGGACAACTGAGCTTCCTTTACCTTTTTCTGAGTTACTTTTTAAAAATCATATTTGAATTTAGGGACACCTGGGGTGGCTCAGTTGGTTAAGCCCCTGACTCTTGTTTGGGCTCAGGTCATGATCTTGGTGAGATTGAGCCCTGCCTCCACTTCTGACTCCATGCTCAGTGGGAGTCTCCCAGAGATGCTGTCTCTCCCTCTCCCTCTACTCCTTTCCCCCTGTGCCTCACAGGTGGCACGAGCTCTCTCTCTTTCTCAAATAAATAAATAAATCTTTAGAAAAAATCCTATTTGTATTTCAATGAGAATAAGGAACATAGTCTTTAAACCTAGTTTTCCTGTTACAAAGTTAGTGGTCTAAGAATGCTCTTTCAGCTAAGCGAGTCTGATCAAGATTTCAGGTCAGATTTCAGGTTATGGTGCAAAATTTTGTGGCTTCAGTGAAAATAATTTTATTAGTTTTTTTCTTTCTCTTAATTTTTAAGCTTGAAACAAAACTATATAAAACAATAGGTAGGTTATCCAGACTGACTCTAATTTGTTTCAGTTTTGGGGTCTATCAAACCAAGGTATTATCAATTTCATGCTTCCAGATATGTCCATTACTTATGGTCCTATACACCTCTGAAATATATATTTCTTTTTGAAATGATTTGCTTTAATTTAAGAGAAAGCAGACCAATTGAATACAATGATATATTTAACCCAAACAATATATAATATACATAATAGAAGCATTAATCTTTTTATATGGAGTTAAGGATCTATGAATGATTCTATTATAGCACCCCATTTTAAGTTTTTATTTGTTGAAAATATTTCATCAGAAAAATAAGCTTGATAGCAAAATGTGATTGAATGTGGGTAATTTCTTATCTTCTGTTTATTTTTACTTGAAAATTAGTTATTTTAGGCTCTAATGATTTATATGTTTACAATTATTCAATTTTAATTGAATTCAATGACAGAAAGAATATGCTCAAATTAATATATTATAAATTTATGTGTAATCGTCAAGAAATAGCTCATGTTGACATGCAATTGTTGCAGCACTTTAAAATTCTTACTAACTTCTGAAGACAAATCTTTCTGAAAGTGGCAGATATCTTAACAATGATCTTCAGTTATCACATCTCCATCATAGCTAGCACTTTGTAAGTTGATATTCTCTTTGCTAACTGACCAAAGTCAATATATACTCCAGTTATAGCTGGATGAACCTGACAGCTTGTATCTTCTTTCTGAAGGTTGTCTGCCTCGTTGAGTAGCCTGTACAGACAAGTTGCCAGATCTTCATTAATGCCTGGGCTGGTTTTTTATTGTTTAGAGGAAGTGGTGTTTGTCTGGTAGATATACAAAGTGTTGGGTACTCTCTTGTCTAAGGTAACTTTAAACGTTTTTTATTTTGAGTTATATTTATTTTCCTCTAGAATTCTGGAAATTTAGCCAGTAGCCAAATATTTTTAATTTGTAGTATGTTTTACCATTTTCTTGCTAGGTCTCAATCTCTGAAGCAATGCATTGTACTTATATTACACATTTACTTTCAAAAGCATTTTCAGATGTTTTTACCCTTATGGTAATACTCGAAGTTAAATTAAAAAGATGACACTGTTATCATCATTTAACCAATAAACATTTGAAATGCTATATTCAGAAGTTAATGATTTGCCGTTAATTAACTGCTTGGTTATTGGTATAATTTTTCTTGATAATATAATGCTGTTAAAATGGCCATGCAATTATTCTTTTAATGAAAACCAACCCCTATTCAGAGATTAGGTGACTAATTTTACCCATAGTATAACTTAAGTGTCTCGTCCTCTTTAGGAAGCCATTTTGGAGTTAGTGAGAAATGTCTTCCCAATCTTACTCCTAAATCTTGTAGCATTTACAGAGGTAGATACACAATAACACATTGCTTTTTGGGGGGATTGTTTTTGTATGTGTTTGTCTCAAACTGTTTGACAAGGATTAGGCACTGTTTATTCTTCTTATAGCCCCCATTACATGAAATACAAATCTGAGCAAATAGAAAACTTTCAACACACACACACACACACACACACACACACGTGCATGTGCACGCCATTGACATTTTAGCATAATTAAATCTGGGCTTTATTTTGTTGCAGAATTATTTAATAAAATTCAAAATAAAATTCAGAATAGTTATTAGTGGTCATATGGAGACAGAATCTTAGGAGGGATTTTGCAGAGTGGTCCCAACCATCTGAAGGTTGACTGGTCTAGATCTGTGCTAGCTAGGTAGCCCCTACCCACATGAGGCTATTTAAATTCAAATTAATTAAAATGAAATAAAATGAGAAATTCAGTTCCTGAGCTGTACCAGCCACATTTCAATTGTTCAATATTCACATGTGGGCAGTGGCTACTTCATTGGGCAGCACTTATATGGAACATTCCTACCATCGCAGAAAGCTCTATTGGAATGGTGGTTGTCTAGGCCACATTTTCATCCCTAACTTTAATCTATGATAATAAAAATGAAAAGAAATAATTAGGAAGTAATAGTGAACCCTAAGGAAAAAGAAAAAACAAAAATCAAATGCATTAGAGTTATAAGCTTATTATAAGGCATAAACCATAAATCGTCCCATTAGTTACTGTATTTAATCTATCCATTTTACTTTTCTACAATTTAAGATACTCAAAGAATTTAGATTTTCAAGACTTAAAAGAAATTGATGGCTTTAAAAATTTTTTTTTGTAAAGAAGTTGATATTAGTAATTTGGTGGTGTTTTTTATACCTTAAATCCTAGTTTATAGGAAGAGGCATAAATATCAATTATGAGGTTCTGGGATCACTCAGCCTTTTTTTTTTTTTTTTAAATCAGCAATTGTACATGCCTGCACAAGCACAAAAGCCATAACATTATTTAGAAGATGAGGACATACAAATACTTCTTTAGTATCTCAGAAGAGAAATCCACTATCACATCAGAATTTTGGAACAGAGAGAGGATATTCATATCGTGTGATTTGTCAGCTTGAAGTATTGTCCTGTACATTGTTCCATTAATGATGACCTAACTAAAGAAAAAGTTTAGGGATTTTGGCAGATGGGAAAGGGGCCACTATATGCTGAAACTGTTGACAGGTTTAATTTTATTTTGAGCCATTATCACAGGGAGTATGTGGAAACTATCTTAGTAATCTGCCATTTTCTCAGCTTATTCATAAGTCAATGGAAAGATCGTATCTCTGTGTTTATAGTGAAAATCTTTGGAAGGCAGAAAGCAAGTCTTTATTAAATTTTTGTCCAGTAGTTCATCTGTCAGGTCTAGAAATGGCTAGTTATTGTTACTGTATACCCAAGATCATCTATGACTGATATGAAAAAATAAAACATTTTAAAATAATTCAACAAGCAGTGGGTCCATGTTGTTCTTGCCTGTCAATTTTATAATTAAACAACAGTTCCTTGTTTTATTTCCTAGGTAATTTTTTCAATGCAAGTCAGATCTATTTAAAATACAATGCTTGGTGGGAAGGGTGGTGTTGAGGGAGCGGGAAGATTTTACAAAGAGTTAAAGGATGATATTGCTGTATAAATATTAGCAACCATATTTATAGGAGTATGGACAAAGGAATTCTTTTACTTTCTTCTAGAGAATTCTTTCCTATGCTAGTTACAATAAAGTCACGTTTGCCTGAAAAAGTTAATTTTCCATAAAAAATAAATCAAAGTGAGCTAAGGGAAACTGAATATATTATTTCCCTTGTTCTAGGTGCCTGATACTTTAAACCATGTCCTAGAATGACTATTTTCTTATATGAATAAAGGCTAATGATATTCCCAACTATCTTGGAAATAGAATCGTTTATCCTAGGTGCCAATGCAAATGTTTAAACTTTCTGTGGGTGAGGACATGTGAATAAAGAATAAGAACAGAAGAAACCTATAGGGAAACTATAAAGAATCCAAGGGGCATGAGCATGGATTAAAAGTGCAGAATTAGTGATGTAGCTTTCTCTCTCTTCCTCAACACTCTCCCTTCTGTAAAAGCAAATATTGTCTTGCCTCGGCTTTATTTTTCAAATTATAATCAAGACTGAAACAAGTCAGACCATTGAGACTCATTTGTTTTCTTTCTGAGCTAAGGCAAATGGATTTAATTTCATTCTGAGACAAGGCAGGTGGGCTTAATAGATAGTGTGGGGGTGGGTGAAGAAGAGGAATGGTAACAGGGAAGGCATCAGTTGTAATTTATCTTGACTTAGGAAGACTTTTCCTTTTTGCATGACATGCTGTCTACAAATGGAGAGACACTCCTGTTAAGTAATTGCTCAGATTATTAGAGTTGTGCTTAAAAAGGACTTCTAAGCTGCATTAGCTTGGGTTGACATCACTGGTACTCATCTTCAAGGGGTCAGTCCAAGAACCAATCTATTTAACATCTTCATCAATGGCCAAGATAATGCAAGAGAAGTAGCAGGCCCGTTAATTAACTTTAGGAAAGACATTAGGCTGTGAGGGGTGACTTGCACATGGTAGTGCAGGGTATGAATTTTAAATGATCTTTGCCATGATAAAGCACTTGTCCTTTGCATTCAAAATCTCAAAGGCTATTTGTCTAAGAAAACAAATAAGTGAAATCTTGCTACTGTGAATCTGCATATCCTGTTTGCTAATGCACAGAATATCAGGACTGGAATAGTTTTGTTTTATATAGACCCATTCATTTCTTACAGGTGCACCCCCAAATGGTTTTTTCTTTTCTTACATGTATCTCTTTACTGGAATTTCAAGGCAAAGCTGTGTTGATGTAAGGGAGGGCCAGTCACATAATTTTTTAGGTCAAATGCAAAAAGAAAATGTGGAACCCTTTATTCATTAAGCAGGAACAAAAATGCCATTAAAGGTACTAAGATGTAAAGCTTTTTCATTTTCCCATGGTTTCTTTCTTGATTTGTCACAGTGGTTTTTTATTTGCTATTTGATGTCATTCTAAGAAAAGAAAAATAGAAAATTTTAATTATTGGCAGAAATTTTATTGTTCATCTTTATGTTGCATAATACTGGTTTTAAATGCGATTTGAGGGGCACCTGGGTGGTGCAGTTAGTGAGTGTCCGCCTCTTGGTTTTGGCTCAGGTTGTAGTCTCAGGGTTCTGAGATTAAGCCCCATGTTGGGCCTGTGCTCAGTGTGGAGTCTGTTTAACTCTCTCTCCCTCTCCCTCTGCCCCTCCCCTCTGCATTCACACTCTCTCTCTCTCAAATAAATAAATAAATCTTAAAAAATAAATGCGATTTGAGAACATTTAACTCATATGTGAAATAACGCAAATTGTACAACTTGTATTTTGTAGCTCATACATACGTATTTCTTTTTTACAAGAAGTGTGGAAACCCTGCGTGAAACTGTTTGTATTTTACTCCTTGATAAACACACATTCTGCCAACACTCTCAACCTTGGCCTTACAGATGAATCAGGAAGGACTGAAAGGAAGAGGAATTGAGGGTTGCCCTACTTTTCCTTTCCTTCTATGTCATCATTTTCAATGTTAAAGGGTGGCTAATATGGGGAAGTAACACTAGCAAGACAGGGTAAATAGGGTTCCTGGGTCATTCATGCTTTTTAGAACAATTGCCTACTTTTGCCTTGTCTCTGCACTTCAATCAAGTTCTGATTTGAATGGAAAGCATGGCCTCTGGAGGCTGTCAGTGCCTCTGCTTACTCAATCATAGATGTAATACTCTTAGTACTCACTTTGTGTCTTGATGAACTCTCATGCGTTGTGGATCTGCCTGATTTCTTTGCTCATTGGGCATCTGAACTCCATATGTCAGTGGGGTGCCAAGGAATGGCAGACACCCAGATGGCACTTGTCTCTTCTCTTCAGGCACATACTTGTTGGTAAGTGGACTTCACTTACAATATACAATTTAAAAGATTATATTCTGAAGAATCTTAAGAAGAACATTAAACCAAGCTCTGTACACCCATGAACCTGGGCCTGGGGTAGGATCATCATACAACTTTCTCTGCCTCTCATGCTCATACCTGTGGTCCCCTCTGCCTGACACAAAACACAAAAGATAGCTGATCACATGATCCTGCAAGATTCTGGGTTCGATTTAGGTCTGTAGCCGAGAAGGAAGAAGTTTCTTGGCTAGGCTGGGAAAGGAATTCCCAAGATAAAGGATTACTTCTAAAACTCCAGTATTTAAATATGCAGCTATGTAGCACAATTCTCAGGTTCCGGGGTAAAGTACATACTGAATTTCAGGTGTTTTGTTTTTGTTTTTTAAGTTATAGGATATCCTCCATATGTGTGTTGGGCTCTTGTCTCTTGCAAGCAAGAGTTCAAAAATATTTTCAGCTTTTGTCTAATTTGAGGCTTGAGGGGTTGTTACGGGTTTGTCTTCCTGTTTTCAACTTTGTACTCAGGTACTAGAGATGGCCTTCAGGCCCTAGTCCTCTACCCTGGTCTCTCCAGCTTTGGTTCAGAGATAAATGACAAGAGTTCTCTAACCCATGAATTCATTGTGACCTTTGAAAAATTCTTTTATCTGTCTGACTCTTAGTTTTCTCATCTGTTAAAAGGGGATAATGCCTATCTTGCAGATATAATTTAATGAGATAATAAAAGTGCCTTACCAGTAGTTTGGGTACATGTGCTCTACTAAATCTTTTCTGAGTGTAAATTAATGTAGGAAATAAGTCCCTATTTGTACCACAGTTCGCACTCAATCTTTATATGAGTTTCGAAAGTTTATTTTTCTCGTAATTATTTAATCTTACTTCCTTAACTTACTATGTTCTTACCCATCCTAAAGGTTTCCATTATAGGTGTGCTAGTGGATTTTGTGTAGAAAGGTGGAGGCTGCCTACTTGCTTCATTGTAAAATGCTGACATAAAAAACCAGCTTTACCTTTATCTGCCATCCCTTTCCCCCATTTAAAAATCAGGCAGAAAAATATAATTGGTATAGCTTACATTTATAACTACTGCTTATTCTTCATCTTAATTAAGCTTTTACTCTTGCATTGCTTTGTAGCTTATTGTTTTTTATTATAAAGTTTATATTTATTAGAGAAAATTTAAAATACAGAAAAGAGAACAAAGACTTGTGTACATAGAAGGTAATCCATATAAATAGTTTGTGTTTTCCTCTTCTGGTCTTTCCTTAATGTAGGAAGGTAAAAATACCATTGGGATACTACCATCTATAAAATTTTATATCCTGCTTTTTTTACATAATTTATATTGTAAACTTTTTTATATTACAATCTGCATGAACATTTGAATATTTTCATAACTGAAGAATATACTACAACATGGATTTATTTCATGATTTCTTTATTTTCTGACACAATTTCATTCATAGTAAATACTGTGCTGAACATCTTTTTGAATAGGCTTTTTGAAAGGCTTTTTGTTTTTCAAGGTTATGACTTTAGGATGGACTCCCAGAAAAACTTCACTGGGTTAGAGCCTCACACACATTTTAAGTCTTTTGATACTTATTGACAAATCACTTTCCAAAGGAGTCATACCAGTTTTTATTCATTCCAGGGATTTAGCACAATGACAATTTCTTTGTAGTAATCTTTGCTATTTTGATAAATGAAAAGCGATGGCAATTTGTTAAATATAGACTATTTTTATTAGTGATGATGGATATATAATTAATATATAATTTAATAAATATACTAATATAGAGAGTTAGAATATATTTTGTTTTTAATATATGTATTATATATATTTTATATTTAATACATTTTAGTTTAATATATACATTATATATGTATTTATATATATTTAATATATGTATTTCTTTTTTTTTCTATCTCTAATTTTTCCATCATGAAATACAGTCTCTCCTTCAGGTCCTTTGATAGACCACTCATTCTTATACTCATGACCTCCTAGCAAGAGAATAAGAGAAAAAAAACACTGAAAAATTTTTATAGAGCTTGTATTATTTGTGATGTCCTCATTTCTCTCTCTCTCTCTCTCCTTTTGTTTTAAGATGTATTTATATATTTGAGAGAGAGAGCATGAGCGAGTCGGGGGGAGGGGTAGAGGGAGAGAATCTCAAGCAGACTCCCCACTGAGCTCTGAGCACAACTCGGGGCCTAGGGCTCGATCCCATGACCCTGAAAGCATGATCTGAGCCGAAATCAAGTTATCACTCAACCAACTGAGCCACCAGGTGCCACTGATGTCCTCATTTTTCTAACCAGCCTTCCCTCATAAAAATTAGTCAGAAAAAAAAACTTGATTTCTTGCCATAGTGGTATGAGCAGAACTGGCTTATTCCTGCCTCTATCCTTTGCTTATTCCCCCTCATAAAACCTCTGATGCTTCTTTCCTTTCTTACTCTCCCCGTGGTCTTTAGACACTTATTTTCTGCATTTGCATGTTGACAGTGCGGTTCTACATTTCTCTAGCAGTCTGATCTCAAAACCCTTCCCAGGTTTTTTTTTTTTTTAATTAATTTTATTTTGTTTTATTTTTGAAAGGTTCAGGCTCTTTTACTGTATTAAGGAAAGCTGGGGAGAAAATGTTAGAGAAACATTGTATTAGGATGCCAAGATCTCTTTTTCTCCCTGAAGCTAAAACACATTCAGTTTCACCCTGAGGAACCCATTCTTTAGAAAACCAAGCTAAAAGGGAAATGAAATGAAAGGCAGCCTACATTAAATTTCATTTAGGCCTATTGTTTAATTTATGTTCTGGGCCCCTTGATTTCTTTTAGGCCCTAGGCATGCAGGATAACGTTTCTGTGTGTTTGGTCACCCCTTCATATTTCATCCTATCTTTGGGCCTTATGGATGTTTCTGTTAAGTCAGACGGTTGGGAGGGTTGATAGTCGAACAGGGTATTTTTTTAGCAGGTGTGTTGGTTTAGATTTTTTTTTTCTATTAAACCTTATTTAGCTTTCTCTCTTGACTTTAATAATATGATGTCTTACTTCTGTTGATCAATTTTTAAAGTTTTGATGATTCATTGGTGCTTGGATTGTTTTGCTATATTTTTAAAGTGTTTTGTTTATTTATTTATTTTCTGTGCAGCCCTGGAACAGACATAGGAATTTCCTATGAAAGCAGGATGAATACACACTGTAACCTGTATTGTGGACCTTTGCAGATCAGGGTGGTTCCATATTGTGAGCCATGTGGCTAAGCAGGATATAATTGCCTCATTTCTGACCCAGCAGTCAAAGATGCTGAGCTTTGCTGGAGGGAAGTGTTCACAGTGACTGTCTGTGTTATAATTTTTTTTTTTTTTGAGGATTAACAGAAGACCTGAATTTTTAGGGTTTTCCATATGGTTGCTTTCCCAGTTGCACTAATATTGACTTGGAAAAAACCACCTCTTCACTTTAGGGAAAAGAAAGTTCCGAGTCACTTAGTATTCCTTACACCCTGGAAAGCTGACTATAAAGGCTTACACTTCTGCTGCGACTGTATCCTCCTTGAAAGAAACGAAGCAGCAACATGAACTTAGTTCTCTTTATCTGCACAGTGCTTCTAAGTCCCAATTTCTGCAGTCTTCCCTCTCTGACTATTTAATGCACTTATCATTTCTCTGCCTGGCATTCCCCTATAGGAGAGATTGAATTTAACAAATGTACACTAAGAATGATAGCTGACACTAATTCAATGAGCAGAAGGTTAAATCCAATCATAATTCCTGAGGTAATGGAGAAGGGTAGGGCATGCAGATCTCTGAAGAGTCAAAGAGATTAAATGAAACTACACAGTCCCTTTGACTATGTTGCCACTAGGAGACTGTAATAGTATTTTAAAGTAGGGTGATACCGGAGCGTAAAGATTTATTTTTTTTAAATGAACAAAGCATCCCAGTCAAGCTGATGCAATAATTTTGCAATCCCTTGAGCTGTTAGGCTCAAGTGAAGAAAGATGTTAGCTAAATACAATCTGGAATGAATACATTAATTTGCACAGTCCCTTTCCCCCCATTGTGCATAAAGTCTTGAACGATTTTAACTCAGATGGATTTTAGTCCGTGATAAAAACTGGAAAGTCTGCTTGCAAAGCTTTTAAAAATATAAATAAGTCACATTAGGGATAAAGGGTTGGGAAGGGGAGGGGGGAAGATGTGCAAAGATTTAAAAAACCAAACCGAACACAACTGCTTGATTTAATGTCTGTAGATGAAAGCTGCGGACCAGCACTTCCCATGAGACTCCATAGTGGAGTGTTGCTGATGGCAGCTCCTGAGAACTAAGGGAAAACTTGCAGCTGGGGTGATCTGTTCACTAGGATCAGGGTGACAGCTGCATTTCTAACCCTCTGAGCAGCAAGTAGCAAAGGAGTATGTCAATTGCATGTATATCTCTAGCCGTCATGTATGGACAATTAAGGAGAAAGTGATTCACATTCGTATCATCTTAATAAAGAGTATATGAAATATTTAGTCTCAGAGACTTGGAGGGTTTAGAGATCCCACCATGAATTCTTGCATGATTGAGCAGGGTTCCTCTTTTAAAATACATATGTGATGAGTGAATGATCATAATTCTTGAGTTGGTGTGACTGTGTAAAGATACCAACATTACATAAGCCATTCTCGTACATACCTCAGAGGGAGACTCAAGTTTTAGGAATGCTTTAGTAGTACACAATATTGAAATTGCGCTGGATTTGTTGAAATTCGAAATGGAAGTGATGAAACCAAAAAGATATGGGAAAGAATATTTTGTTTTCAGAAATTAAAGCTTTCTAAATTCGTGAGTTAGAATAAAGTATTAAGTCATTTTTAAAAATGCATAAATGTATTAAGTTTTTAGAAAAGAAACTGGTTAGATAAACTAAATCTTCTAATATATATCCCAAACATTTAAAACGTGCACACCCTGGGGCGCCTGGGTGGCTCAGTCGTTAAGCGTCTGCCTTCGGCTCAGGTCATGATCCCAGAGTCCTGGGATTGAGCCCTGCATCGGGCTCCCTGCTCAGCAGGAAGCCTGCTTCTCCTTCTCCCACTCCCCCTGCTTGTGTTCCCTCTCTCGCTGACTCTGTCTGTCTGAAATGGATGAATAAAATCTTAAAAAAATAAAAATAAAAATAAAACGTGTACACCCTTCGACCTACTATTTTGTCATCAAGGAATGGGTGATGCCCACCTCATTTTCTCAAATAATGTATCTTTTTTTGTTGTTTGTCATTTCAGTCAAAAGGTACTTCCTTTTGTTCTTTATTAAAATTATGTAACATTTGACAAATATGAAAGAGTATACGTATTACTGGTATGGAAGTAAGGCAGCGTAACAATAACTGAACACTAGTGAATCTACCATTCAATTAAACCTAAACCATTACTTACATGATTATGTTTCTTTCTTATCTTATTCATTTTCTCACACTTATAGATACCCAGTAACCTGGATTTTATCATTTCATTTTCTAAAATGTTTTTAATCATCTAAGTGTATATTCTTTTTATTTTTTTCAAAATTGAGTGTAATTTACATACAGTCAATTTCATCCATTGTTGTGTACAATTCTGCGGGTTTTGACAAACGGTTATGCCATCACAAGCAAGATATAGAACAGTTCTGTCACCGCTGAAATGCCCCTTTGTAGTCAATCCCTCTCCCACACCCAGCCTTTGGCAACCACTTATCTGTTTTCTGTCTCAATAGTTTTGCCCTTTCCAGAATGCCAAATAAGTGGAATCACACATTATGTGGTCTTTTGAGTTTTTCTTTCACTCTACATAATGCATTTGAGATTCATACACGTTTTTGTGTGTATCAGTAGTTCATTTCTTATGATTCAATAGCATTATATTATAGCTATGTACTTACTATAGTTAATTGATTCACCAGCTGAAAAACATTTTTGGATGGTTCCACTTTTTGGCAATTACAAATATATCAAGTATAAACCTTTGTATATAAGTTTTTGTGTGTCCATACATTTTTTTAAAGATTTTATTTATTTATTTGGGAGAGAGAGAGTGAGCGAGTGAGAGAGCACAAGCAAAGGGGAGAGGCAGAGGGAGAAGCAGACTCCCCACCCAGCAGGGAACCCGAAGCAGGACTTGATCCCAGGACCCTGGGATCATGACCTGAGTTGAAGGCAGACACTTTACCGACTGAATGACCCAGGCACCCATGAACATAAATTTTTATTTCACCTAAGTAAACACCTACAAGTGAGATTTCTGGGTCATATGGCAAGTGTATGTTTAACTTTGTAAGAAATTTTGTATTAAGCCAGTATTTCCAAAGGGGTTGTATCATTTTGCTTTTCCACAGGGAATTTATCAATTCTCTGCATCTTCCTTAGCACTTAATATTGTCAGTTATTTATTTTTATTTTTTTCAAATTTAGCCATTCTTTTCTTAGTGGTATTGCATTGGGTTTTATTTTACATTTCCTGAATGATGAATGATGTTGAGTCTCTTTCCTGTGCTTATTTGCCATATATATGTATATATGCCATATAGATATCTATCTTTCGTGAAATGTCTGAATGTTTTGCCCTTTTGAAAAATGAGTTGTTTATTTTCTTATTGAGCTTTGAGAATTTTTATGCACAGGTGCAAGTCCTTTAATTTGTAATTTGTAAATATTTTCTTTTGGTCTGTAACTTATCTTTTCATTTTCTTAATAGTGCCTTTCACAGAGCAGAAGTTCTTAATTTTGCTAGTGTCTTGTATCAATTTTTTCTTTTATGGTTCATGCTTTGGGTTTTTATCTGACAATTTAATTAATTAACTAACTAACTAATTAATGTCTAACCCAGAGTCACAAAGATTCTTGATCATTTTTTTCCCAGGAGTTTTATAGTTGCAGACTTTACAATGAGGTCAGTCATCCATTTTATTAATTTTATTATATTGTGTGAGGTAGGGATCGGAATTCACATTTTTTGCCTATGGATAACCAATTGTTGCAGCAACATTTGTTGAAAAGACTATTGTTTCTCAATTGAATTGCCTTTGCCTCTTTGTTGGAAATCAAGTGAACACATATGTGTGATCTACTTCTGGATTCTCTATTTAAAAAAAACACATTAATTTACATGTCTACCCTTTTACTAATACCATATTGTCTTCATTCAGTAGCTTTAAAATGAGTCTTGAAATCAGGTAATGTGCAATCAGGTAGTTCACTTAAAAAATTACCTTGGCTATTCAGTTCTTTGTCTTTCCATATAAATTATATAATTAGCTTGTCTGTCTTGATAAGAAACTTGTTGGGGTGTTGATTGAAATTAAATTGAATCTGTAGAGCAATACGGTGAGAAATGTCATTTTAACCATATTGAGTCTTCCATACAGTCCATTAAAAGTGGCTTATTTATTCATTTATTTACATCTTTTAAAATTTCTTTCATTAGTGTTATGTAGTTTTCAGCATACAGATCTTGCACATTTTGTTAGACTTAAAACTAAGTATTTAACAGTATTTAACGCTATTATATATGATACTTTTGAAATTTCAATTTCCAATTGTTCATTGCTAGTATATAGAAATACTATTGATTTTGTATATAGATTTTGTATATGAAAACTTAAGTCACTTATAAGTTTTAGTAGCTTTTTTAAAAATAGATTTGGGTTTTTTGTTTTGTTTTTTTTTAATCTGTGTAGTCTTATTTTCTATGACTAGAGACAGTTCTATTTCTTCCTTTCCAATCTGTATTCATTTTATTTATTATAATTGCATTATTGCACTGTCTTGGACAGTGTTGGGTAGGATGATGAATAGGAAAGCTGACATTCTTGCTTTGTTCTGATCTTAGGGAAAAAAAACTTACAGTTTTTCATTAACAAGTATGATGTTAGCTATAGATTTTTTTGTAGATGCCCTTCCATTTCTAGTTTGCTGGACGTTTTTAAGAATTATGAATCAGTGTTGAATTCTGCCAAATTTTTCTGCATCTATTGAGATGTATGCGTGTTTTTTTTCTTCATTATTCCATTGATATAGTGAATACTTTGAGTGTTTTTTAAATGATGAACAAGTCCAGCATTCTTTGAATAAACTGCACTTGGTCATGATGCTTTTTTTTTTTTTATATATTGCTTGATTCAATTTACTGGTATTTTGTGGAGGGTTTTTGTCCACAGGAATGTTGGCCTCTAGCCTCTGCCCCCCTCCTTATGTTGTCTTTTTCTGGTTTTGATATTAGGGTATTTCTGACCTCATGAAATGAGTTGGAAACTATTCTCTCTTCTGTTCTGAAAAAGATTGTGCAAATTTGTATTATTTCTCAAATGTTTGGGAGAATTTGCCCATGTATCCATATGGGCATGGACTGTTCTTTGTTGGAAACTTTTAAACTAGTAATACACTTTAATTAACATATATAAGATTATTCAGAGTATCTGTTACTTGAGTAAGTTTTCAGTTTGTGTCTTTAAATGTCTGTAGTATCTATCATGATGTGTCCTCTTTTGAAGTCTTGATATTTGTAATTTGTGTCTTCTCTCTTACCTTGTTGATCAATTTGGCTAAAAGATTATCTTTTTTTCCCCCTAAAGACACAGTTACAGTTTCATTGATTTTTCTCTGTTGTTTTTTTGTTCTCAGTTTAATTGATTTCTGCTCTTATCTTTATTATTTTACTCCTTCTGCTTGCTTTAGGTATAATTTGTCCTTCTTTTGCTACTTTCTTAAGGTGTAATCTTGAATCATTTATTTGAAACTTCTTTTCCAAAATAAGCATTTTAATGCAATAAGTATCCCTTTTAATATTGCTTTAGCTGCATCTTAAATTTTGACAGGGTGTTTTTTCCAATTTCCTTAAATTATAAAAATATTTTCTAATTGAGGTGCCTAGGTGGCTCAGTTGGTTGAGTGTCTACCTTCAGCTCAGGTGGTGATCCCAGGGTCCTAGGATTGAGCCCTGAGTTAGGATCCCCGCTCAGTGAGGAGCCCGCTTCTCCCTCTCCCTCTGCGCAACCCACCTCCCTCACTGCTCATGCTTTCTCTCCTGCATGCTCTCTCTCTCTCTCTCAAATAAAGAAATAAAATATTTAAAAAAATATTTTCTAATTTCCTTTGTGACTTCCTCTTTTACCTTTGGTTATTGAGAAGTGTATTGCTGTTAGCTAAATATTTTGGAATTTCCAGATATCTTTCTGTTATTGATTTCTAGTTTATATCCAATACGGCTAGAGAACATCCTTTGTATGATTTCAGTTGTTTTAAATTTGTTAATGTTTTGTTTTATGATCTGATAGTGTATGTTCCATATGTACTTGAAAAGAATGTGTAGTCTGTCATTGTTGGATGGAGTGTTTTATAAATGTCAATTAGGCTAATTTTTTAAAAAGATTTTATTTATTTATTTATTTGAGAGAGCGAGAATGAGAGAGAGAGAGAGAGCACATGAGAGGGATAAGGGTCAGAGGGAGAAGCAGACCCCCTGCTGAGCAGGGAGCCCGATGTGGGACTCGATCTGGGGACTCCAGGATCATGACCTGAGCTGAAGGCAGTTGCTTAACCAACTGAGTCACCTAGGTGCCCCTAAATGTCAATTAGGCTAATTTGATTGATATTATTTTTAAAGTCTATTTTCTTTCTTTCTTTTTTTTTTTAAGATTCTATTTATTTATTTGACAGATAGAGAGAGCACAAGCAGGGGGAGTGGCAGAGGGAGAAGCAGGCACAGGGAGCCCGATGGAGGGCTCGATCCCAGGACCCTGAGCCAAAGTCAGATGCCTAACCCACTGAGCCACCCAGGTTCCCCTAAAGTCTATATTGTTTTTGAGTTTCTGTTCACTTGTTTTATTGATTCCTGACAGTAACATATCCAACAATAATTGAGTTTGTCCATTTGTCCTTTCATTTCTGTTTTTGATTCATATATTTTCATAATCTATTATTAAATACATACAAAATAACATCCAAACTTGAGTTTTCCTAGTGGGTTGTTCCTCTTCATTTTGATAGTATTTGTTTTTCTAGAGTCTACTGTTTCTGCTATTTATATAGCCACTGCAGCTTTTTTTTTAATGTTTGTGTAGTATATACATCAATTATTTTTCTCATCAATTATTTTTAACTTACTTATGTATTTATGTTTAATGTAAGTTTCTTATAGACAATACAGTTGAGTGTTGCTTTTTAAATTAATCTGACAATCTTAGTCTTTAAATTGGTGTTTTCATAGTTGTCCCAGGGTTTCCATCTTTAATTAATCATATTCTATGTTCACATATTATACTGCCTCACATGTAGTACAAGGACTTTATAATGTTATTCTACCACTTCTTCCCTTCCATTCTTTGGGATGTTGTTATAATTTTAACTTCACATATGCTATAAACACACACACAATAAATTACTGCTGTGTTTTGCTTTGACAGTCCACTATGTTTTAGATCAATTAAGAAATTTATTTACATTCATTAATGTTATTTCCAAAACTATTCATTTCTTTGTGTAGATCCATGTTTCTGTCTGGTGCTATATTTCTTCTAACCGAGGAACTTCCTTTAATATTTCTTGTAGTGCAAGAGTGCTGGTAATGAATTTTCTCAGCTTTTGTCTGAAAAAGTCTATATTTTTGAAAATATGAGACTTTTGAAAAACTTCATTTTAGAAAGATATTTTTACTAGGTGTACAATTCTGGGTTTACTTTTTTTGAGTAAGTTAAAGATATATTCCACTGTCTCCTGGTTTGCGTAATTTCTGACAAAAGTCTGTTACCACATTTAAATCTTTTGTTTCTCTGTGTGTAACTTGTATTCTTTCCCTAGTTTCTTTAAAAATTTTCTCTTTGGGATGCCAGGGTGGCTCAGTCAGTTAAATGTCTACCTTTGGCTCAGGTCATGATCCCAGGGTCCTGGGATCAAGTCCCGTGTCAGGCTCCTTGCTCAGGGGGAGCCTGCTTCTCCCTCAGCTGCTTCCCCTGCTTGTGCTCTCTCTCTCTCTCTCTCTCTCTCTCTCTGATAAATACATAAATAAATAAATAAATAAATAAATAAATAACATCTTTTAAAAAAATAAAAATTTTCTCTTTATCTTGGTTTTCAACTTTGAATTGGATATGATATGTGATTTTATTTAGTATTCTTGGTGTTCTCTGAGTTTCTTGGCTTTCATTCATTTTAGAATTTTTTTGGTCATTATCTCTTCAATTTTCTTCTGCCCATTTTTTCCTCATTTTTCCTTCTTGTTTTCAATTATACACAAGCTAGATCATTTTTTGTTGTCCTATAGTTCTTGAATTGTTTTCCTACATCTACTCTTCTTCCTTTTCTTCTTTCTTTCTTTTTTTTTTTTTTTTTGATTCAGCTTGGGTACTTTCTATTGACTTTTATTCAAGTTTATCAATTAATCTCTTAGCTTCTTCAAACCTGTTTATGAGCCTGTCAAAAACATTATTAATTTCTGTTACTATCTTTTTCATTTCCATCAATTTGATATTTTTCCTATAGATTTCATCTCTCTGCTGAACTTCTCTGTTTATGCAAATTGTCCACTTTTTCCAAAGAATCTTTAAAATATTTGTGAAAATAAATGAAGGAAACCTTATTTAAAATGGACTCAGGAAGCCCTGAAGGAGGAGGTCTCATGCCCTATCACTTGCTGTAAGGCACGTAACTTGTATTCGCCAATAGGAGGAAGCTTATTTTACATACCCAAGCAGGAGTAAGGAAGAATTTCTCCTTGCCCAGCAACAGCCCAGTCAATGAGAGCTCAGCAAAAGAGTCCTTCTCAGTGTCCTTCTTTCCCTTACAAAAGCAAACCCCTCTCCTCTGTTCTCTGGACTTGCCTATGGTTCACAATAGTTTGCTTGTCCCCAGTGGGAATTCCCCTATTCCTGAATAAACTTATTTTGCTGGTAAAATAGCTAGCTTTTTTTTTTTTAGGGTCAACGTCTTAATCATAGTTATATCAAATCCTGTCTGATAGTTCCAACATCTGTCACATCTGAATCTGGTACTGTTAAATGTTTTTACTCTTGACATTGTGTATCTTATTTTTTCTTCTTCTTTGTGTGTCTTGTAATTTTGGTTGAAACTGGACATATTGTGTAGGGTACTAGAGATTGAGGTTAATAGTATTAATCTTTGTAAATGGTTCTGCTTCTTCTTTTTGCTAGACCTTGTAAGCCTATTTAGGAGTTGAGGTAGGTTTGCATTTTCTTCTTGACATAATTTCCATAGTGTTCCAAAGTTTTCAAATTTTTCTTGTATTACTTTGTGGTTAGTGTGGGGATTGAGTTGATGGAGGACTTTTCTCAATGTATTTGTTCTACATTCAGCTTTTGACATTCTCTGTCAAAATTGTACCTAAGAGAGTTTATGCTCTTGCCTCTCCTCCAGCAATAGACTACTGCTATTTTTTTACTTGGTTCTTGCTTTCCCAGTTGTGTGTGTGTGGGGGGATGTGATGGAGTGCTTTCTCAGGGCCTGTTTCAGCCTCAGTCATAGCCCTGTGTTGTGTTATTAGGTCTTGATTATGGTCTTCTCAGTGATCCTCCTCCAGCTGTAGGGGAGTGTCATGCTTTCCTAGGGCTCCTGGATTGCTTAGAACAATAGAAATTTATTCTCTCATAGCTCTGGACACTAGAAATTGGAAATCAAGGTGTTATCAAGTTTGATTCCTTTTGGAGACTCTGGTGGAGAATCTGTTCTGTCTTTCTCCTAGCTTCTGGTGGTAGCCAGGAATCCTTGGCCTTCGTTAGCTTATAGATTAATCACTGCAGTCTCTACACCCATCTTCACATGGCATTCTTCTATTTGTGTTTCCGTTTCTTTATATGGTCTTCTTACAGGGACACCAGTGATTGGATTTAGTACCTATCTTAATCCAGGATCACCTTATCTTAAGCTGATTATATCTGCTAAGATCCTATTTCCAAATAAGGTCACATTCACAGATACCAGGAATTAGGACTTCAACATATATTTGTGGGGGGTGGGGGGGATGTTAGTTTGCTAGGGCTATTTTAACAAAATACCACAGACTGGGGGACTTAAACAACAAAATGTTTTGTTTTGTTTTTCTCATAGTTCTGGAGGCTAGAAGTCCAAGGTTAAGGTGTTAATAGGATTGGTTTCTTAAGACGCCTCTCTTCTTGGCTTCCAGATGGCTACCCTATTGCTGCTCCTTCACTTGGTTGTCCCTCTGGGTACACACATCCCTGGTGTTTTTTTGTACATCCTAATCTTTTCTTCGTACAAGGACACCCATCAGATTGAATTAGGGCCCACACTAACAACTTTATTATTGTAACATAATCATCTCTTTAAAGCCCTTATCTCTAAATACAGTCATATCTGAGGTACAGGGGTTAGGGCTTCAACATATGAATGTGGGGGGAGAGGGGAACAAAAATTTAGCCCACAACACTAGATATAATTCAACCTTAAACTAATTGGGTGTGGTGGGGTCTAGGATGTTTTTCTACCCTTCACCCAATTGTTGAGAGACAAGATATGAGTAGAACTTTTATAAAATATGTTCAATTCTTATTCACATCATCCTGATAGTTATTTATAATACATTTTAAAAAATTATATACTTGTAATGTTTGTGATACCATATTTTATTGCTTTCAATTGGTGGAAAATGTAAAGGTTGAATTTAGAAATTTTATCCTTCATAAATGGTTTGCATTTGCTTCTTTCAGAAGCCAAGAACTATTCCCAACCTGGTTCTACTTTATAAATCCTTCTAGGATCTCCAGTTTAATCCGATAGTCTCAGATTTATACTCATGACCTTCAGACTAAGGCATTTGCCTCTTGATTGTGGTATTAGTCATATCCATCTGGTAAGCCTATCTTTTATGTCCCAATCACTCATCAGGTTTCAGCTCATAGGATTATTTCTTCTCCTTGGAAATTTCTTACATCTTGGGAGTCTATCAATGCAGTATGTTTTATGCAGCATCTAGTCACTTGGTAACATGGGGAACTTTCAGAATATTTAGCCCATCCAATCTCAAAGAACAGAAGTCTTCAATGATATATTTTATAATCTTTCTATATTCACTCACATAGATGTACCTCCATTTTTCTAATGTTTACACAGTATTCGATTTTAAGGATGTAATATATTTTAAATTCATACATCTACTTAGAGGCATAAAGGCTATTCCTAGTCATTAGCTATTTTACATGACATGCAGTGAGCATCATTGTACTTGAATTTCTATGAACTTTTATAACTATAAACTTGTAGGATACATTTCTAAAAGTAGAATTGCTGAGTGAAAGGCATTTTGAAAGTTTTTGGTAGATATTTTCTGACAAATTTAAATGTTATTAGAAAATATAAACAATGTTTCTAGACTTTTGTATTTTACTAATATTTACCATTTTTTAAATCTTTTTTTTTAGATTTTATTTATTTATTCATGAGAGACGGGGGGAGAGAGAGAGAGAGAGGCAGAGGGAGAAGCAGGCTCCCAAGGAACAGGGAGCCCGATGTGGGACTCGATCCCAGGACTCTGGGATCACGACCTGAGCCGAAGGCTCAGATGCTTAACCATCTGAGCCACCCAGGTGCCCAATATTTACCATTTTAAAATTATGTTATATTATATCCTATATGGTTAATATTTCCCCTTCAATGACAGTAAATCTTGTCTATATGGAACATTTTGTATGAAGGCAAGTTGTATGTAGGCAAGAACATTTTGTATGAAGGAGTTTAATACCTGGTCCTAGTCCTGGCTCTGCCATACATTTTCTTTTCAACTTTAGATAAGTTAGTTGATCTTCTTAGTTCTCTCTTTATACATAAATTGTAGACTATTGAACTAGAACAGGGGTTATTAAATTTTATTCCAAGAATAAGAAGATAAACCTGATTGGTAGTTCTTTGGAATCCCTGCCATTATTCATTACTTCAAGCAAGATAACTGTGCATTTATGATACACACACACACACACACACACACACACGCTGAAAAAGAGCTCATTCATTTTTCCAAAAAGCGTTACACAATTAAAAGTAGTTAGGCTCAGTTGGAGCTCAGTGTGGAACCTGCTTGAGATTCTCTCTCTCCCTCCCTGCTTGTGTGCTCTCTCTCTCTCTCTCTCAAATAAATAAAGAAAGAAAACCTTTTTAAAAAAAGGAGTTTAGAATCCTTTTTCCTACATGGATTTAAAGTCACTTCATGTTTTAAAATTTTATGACTTAAGATTCTGTGTATTCCTCTGAATTGCTAGATTTTTTAGTATTTGAACTCCAACTATGGCTCCTAGTTTTTTTCCTTCTCCATTCAATGCAAAAATAAATGCAGTTATTTAGACAAAAAAAAAGTGAGAACTTTTCTTCCTCCAATCTTTTCTCTCAACTTTATTTCACTTTTGATTTGGGAATGTTTCATTCTCAACTACATTTTTTTTTCCAGAGAAAAGTTAAACAATTTGGACTTCTCTTAATTTAATATCCTTCATAGTGAGCCTGAATTTAAATATAAAACTCTTTCTTATATCTTATATATCTTGTCTTTCTTGATTTTCATAGGGTATATCCATAGCTTGTGAATTGGTCATTTTTAATGGAATGCTTCTATCCTCACTCTCATCAAGTTCCAAGACCCAGTGTACTCTCCTATCATCAATATTGAACGTATTGTCACATTTCTTTTGTCTGAACATTTCTTTCCCCGTAACATTTTTTTACATTCCTGTTGAAAACTCTAATTACCTTAGGCATAAGAATAAACTCTTGGTTTAAATCTCTTAATCAGGCTTTCCCAAAATAGCCATTGAGGCATACTGACTCATTCTCCCATGTGCCTGATTATCCATCTCAGAATTTTTGAAATTCACTCAATTTACATCTGTGTTAAGGACTTTTGCACCTCTGCAAGTTCCACTTTTCCCATTGCTAAAATGTAACCTTCTCCAGGAAGTTTCTCCTACTAGTTGGGGAGGAAACGTTCTCTTTCTCTCATTGCAGGCAAAGTACTTGTACTTTGTCTATAATGAAAAAACAGTGGAACTTTATTGAAATAGTCTCCAGTAAGGCTGAGTTTATAATAATTTTACTTGCACTGGGCTGAAGTTTGTAAATGCTATCTCTAGAAAGAAATCTACCAGGAAAATAAGAGTCATTAAGATTGCAAGAGTTAGGGGCACCTGGGTGGCTCAGTCTGTTAAGTGGCTACATTCGGCTCAGGTCATGATCCCAGGGTCCTGGGATTTAGCCACCTGTCGGGCTCCTTGCTCAGCAGGGAGCCTGCTTCTCCCTCTCCCTCTGCCTGCCACTCCACCTGCATGTGCTTTCCCTCTATCTATCCCTGTCAAATAAATAAAATCTTAAAAAAAAAGATTGCAGGAGATATATGTGTATATATGTATTCAGATAAACACACACACACACACACACACACACACACACACACACACACACACTCCACGCTTCCTTAATTTTGAAAAAGTCTTTAAGATCGTGAACTCTTATTTCTACCTTAAATGAGAATCTGTTCAAATAATCAAATATATTTAAGAATATTTCAGCATATGTTCTATAATTTAAAATGATCTTCCCTTGACCTGAATAGTGCTTTACTCTACTATAACTTATTTACTAGTGAGAAGTTTAGGTAACTTACAATAGTGGATACTGTGGTGCACCTCCCAGGTTTCTCTTTAGGACCGAGGCACTCATTCCCAAGCTGTTAGAAATATTGGTGACTGAAACGTCTCAGATAAATCCCTCTCTAAGAATTGCCCTCAACTAAAGAAACTCATATCTAAGATATGACTAAGATCACATGCCAGTTTTGTGGGCAGTCTGAACCCAGTATCTGCTCTGGTGGAGGTAGAAAATCTTGGTCTTTGGGGTGCCTTTGTTGTGACCGCAGCTCAACTTCTCCTTCTGCCACCTGCTTCCTTTGCTCTCCCCAGGCATTGTTCCCAAGAGACTCTCTGATAAAATTCCTGCATACCTAATCTTGACCAATAATCCTTACCTCCAGAGTTCCATTTTACTGTGTAACTGAAAAAAAGAGAAAAAAATAGCTAATATTTAAACAAATCTTACTACTTCCCAGGCATTATGTTAAGAACTTCAGTTTCAACAAATCGCCTAATCCTCACAACAATATGAGGTGGTAATTATCATCGTCATCATCATCATCATCATTTTTATTTATAAAGGAGGAAACTCACCTTAGAGGAATTACATAATTTTCCCAAGTCTTACAGCTACTAGGTGGTAGAGCCAGGATTTGAAACAATGACTGCTGTATTCCAGAGATTATACTTTTAATGACTCAATTATTTTACTTCTTGAATATCTAGGACATATATGGAATATCTAAAAGGGCATATCTAGATAGAGAACTATTTAAGGATTGTGGCTGTGAAGGCTAATGACTATATTCTGAAAATCATATTCTGCTCTCTTTTATATTGTAAGGACACATCATTTTTCGTAAAATGATTGTTTTTTTCTAGGTAAAAATAGTCATCATCGTTTTTAAGTTAAAATACAATACTATATTTAGATGTTGGGTACAACTGATGTTTCATTGCTGATGCAAAACTAATGAATGTTAAAATTAGTTACACGTGAGGAAATTCAAGCCTACTTGCTGACTGATACTAATAAAGGATGATTTTTTGTTGGAATCAACCACTGATGTGCTAATGGAATTCTGATTAATGAATTTGTCAATTGTTTGTCCCCATTGTAGACATTAAATGGCATTCCATCAGTAACTGTGACAAAAAAAAAAAATACATGACCAAAATACAGATTGCTTGCTGGTATTAAATGTATTTCCAACCAAATTAAACTGGCTACATGACACAACTGATTTAGTCTACTATGTAGAAATCGACTTTATTTACTTTAGAAATTCAACTGAAGACCCTTTTCTTCAATAGGCACATACATATCATAGTCTTATCAGAGAACTTGCACAGAGTAGAAGCCTGTAGATTAAGTTGCTCCTTTTATTGATATTGATATTTATATACGCTTTGTAATAAAAATACTTATATTTGTATAGCACTTCTGAGTTTTCACAAATACTATCCACATCATTCTTATCATAATTGTGAGATAGTTGGGGTGCGTGTTTTCAATGTCATTTTCTAGACAGGTCAACAGAACTTAGACTCAGTGATTTGTTGAGATGGCTGAGGTAGGAGTTAATCTGACCTATAGTCTTTTCTACACTGACATGAACATATAAATGTCTCTCCTCTCTTAGCAATTCCTTTTTTGCCCTCCTTTGTGATGTAATGTTCATCCTTTCATGGGCAAATTTCTTGAATAAAGGAACATACATGTGCTATATTTGCTTTCATATTATGCAGCCACCATTCCTGAATGCTTTGCAAACTGAAGTCTGTTCTCATCACTACGAAAGAATGGCATTATCACAGGTCACCAGAAATCCTCCTTATACAACATCCAGTGGCATGATCACAGATCATAGGTTTCAGACGTCATTGTTTACCATCTTTCCTAAGCATATTATGTGTTTCAAGAAACATTCCTCTTTTCTGAATACTGAAAGTGATTTTTTTTTAAAGATTTTATTTATTTATTTGAGAGAGAGAACGAGAGATAGAGAGCACGAGAGGGAAGAGGGTCAGAGGGAGAGGCAGACTCCCTGCTGAGCAGGGAGCCCGATGTGGGACTTGATCCCGGGACTCCATGACCTGAGCCGAAGGCAGTCGTTTAACCAACTGAGCCACCCAGGCGCCCCACTGAAAGTGATTCTTTTCTCCCCTTTGTTAACTTCATTGAATCCTTTTCCTATCCTTCAAATACAGTTGTTCACTAAAGGAACATCCTTGACTTTCACCTCTTCTTTCTGCATATTGAATTCATCATGAGTATTTATGGTTTCATTGATCAACTCCACTTATATGAGAGGCAACATAATATAGATTTTTTTTTTTTTTTTTTTTTTTAGAGAGGGAGGTAGGGAGAGAGAGATGGGGATTCAGGGCAGAGGGAGAGGGAGAATCTTAAGTGGGCTCTGAACCCAGTGCAGAGCCCAGTGTGGGGCCTACTCTCACAATCCTGAGATCGTGATCTGAACTGAAATCAAGACTCAGCTGCTTAACTGACTGAGCCACCCAGGTACCTCTTACAAGCTTAAAACCTTAGCCTCAAACTCAATTTTGTTGAATCCAAGCTCCATCATTTATTAGCTCTGTGACTTTGAGAAACTTCTCAGTTTATCCATGTGCAAAATTGGTTTACCCTGCTTGCCTCAGAGGGTTGGAAAGAATACAGAGATAAGGTTTGTAAAATGCTTAGTCACTGATATTCCCAATTTTTTATTTTGATGAAATGTAAACCCTGTAGTATAGTGTCCACAAGACTCTGTACCATCTGGTTGCTTCCTGCATCCAAGCAAGAGATATTGATGGTGAAGATTATTTGGTGGCAGAAAGATGGAGAGAAGTAGAAAAATTGAAGACATGTTTTATAGGAAGGATTTACTGGATTAGGTGTTAGCTTGTTGATTGAGATGGGGTGATAAAAGAAGATTATCCTAAAATAATTTGAAAGTTTAAGCCTAATAAAATTGGATAGAGGGTATTATTTACTGAGAGAGGGGCACTGGAGAAGATCTAGGATTCCGGGGAAGATTATAAATAAATTAGGTTTGGGGCATGTGGAACTTTAACTTCCTTTCTGATATCTAGGTGGAATGATTGAATAGGCAGTTAAACAGGAAAGATATAGAAGAAAAAAAAAACCCCTGAAATACTTTAAGTTGGGAATTACATTAAAAGCAACACAGATAGATAGAACTGAAAAATACATACAATCAGGGTTGTGGTAGATAAGAATATATAAAATATAAGTGCAAATATTAAAATTATAATGTTGATAAATATGGAAAATATACTAGGGAGTTTATATGTATGCATAATTGCTGGTCCTAAAGAAAAAAAGGGTAAATGAAATATTAAAAATAATTAAAGATATACTAGAAGAAAACTTTTTTGAAATAAATACTTGTATTATTGTTTTATTAAAAAATATTAAATGACTAGTTTTTGTCAGGTACCATCCTAGGCACTGGGAACAAAGTATTGGAAAAGATAGAAAAGGTGACTGTTCTCATGGAATATGTGTTCTACAGCCAGTAAAATGCACACCATATCCCAGGGGAAACTTAAGTAAAGCATCAATAAGATGTACTGTCATGAAGTTACCAAACATCAAGATAAAAAATTTTATGGATGTCCAAGCAAAGAACACAAGTCACCTATGGATGAAAAGTAATGTTGGCCTCAGATTTTTCCATAAGTCTTAGTGAGAATACAGAGGATTACTGTCTACAAAACTCTGAGGGAAGATATTATGTCCCAGTAATTTTAACACCCAACCAAAATTTCTTTTAAGTATGAGAGCAATGGACAGAGAAGTCAAGCAATACTGTACTCATGAATCTTGGTTGGAAAAAATATAAAAACTGGACAGTGATATCCAGGTGAAAATGATATGGAGCAAATTTAAAAACTCAGGATGGCAGACCCAGGCTTGGCATTGAATATACTGAGATATAATTATTTATATACTGAATGTACTGAAACATAATTATACTAAAGCATCTTATAATTATATAATATTAAATAACTGTGGGGTTTTTTTCAGAATAACATAATACAAGTGTCATAAACCTTGTAATTAACAAGTAAATATTACAAGGTGGGCAGAGAAGAGATAGGAGTTAGTATTTTTATGCTAATTTTTCTCATCTTTTATGGTAGAGGTCAGACCTAAATTTAAATCATGAGGTTTTGTTTTTCTTCCTGAAATAATGATTTTTTCCCCCATAACTTCAAAGGAATCCTTTTGGAACCAAAATTATATGCTAACAAATAACAAGTGTCTAAACTATAGTTTCTTTAGTTTTATTTTATTCTCTTATGTTAAATTCAAGTAGATTGAAGTAATTTGATATTAGAAAATATGATTTCATTTGGACTGCTATTCTTTCTGTCTGGCTCTCTCAGCCTATCTGTGTTTCTGTCTATGCATTTGCACGGGGGTGATTTCTGGAGTGAGAGTCTCCAGATGATAAGAACAAAGGTTGCTTCTGGAGTTAGGGAGATAGTGCAAACATGATGCATTCCTTATTTTTTATTATAAGTATTCATCTGTGGAGGAAACCACTGATGAATGAAAGAAAGGAACTGTTAAAAATCGCCTTTGGAAATGGGTCTGGCAGTAGGCATAGATGGGGTAGGAGGATTAACCATTGGAAAGTCTTTTATCTTCTCGGGCCCCTTCCATTCACAGATCAGGAGTTGGCACATTTTATATTATAGAGGGCAAGTTTTTTACACAATAGTATTTTAGAGAAAACTTTCTAATTCTGATGCATTTATTGACTGTTTCAGAACTGACTTGCTAATTATTTTAATTTCAAATCTTAAAACAATTTAAAAGTACTTTTTAGGTTTTTTTTTTTTAAGAGATTTATTTATTCATTTTAGAGAGAGAGAGAGAGCATGTGCTTAAGTGGCGTTTGAGGGTAGGGGCAGAGGGAGAGGCAGAGAAAGAATCTCAAGCAGACTCCTGCTGAGTATGGAGCCAGAGGCTGGGCTTGATCC
This sequence comes from Callorhinus ursinus, assembly GCF_003265705.2. NCBI lineage: Eukaryota > Metazoa > Chordata > Mammalia > Carnivora > Otariidae > Callorhinus > Callorhinus ursinus. The sequence goes on along the minus strand of NW_027397104.1, from coordinate 11,297,121 downwards.
TAGGACCCTGAGATCGTGACCTGAGCCAAAATCAAGAGTCGGCTGCTCAACTGACTGAGCCACCCGTGTGCCCCCTTTTTAGGTATTTTGAAGTATTGTAAATATTTTGAAATAATAGTCTATTTTTTCAGGGGATTCTATACTTGTTATGCTATGTGAACAAATGAGCTGTGATTTTACTTGTTTCAGATCCTGGTCACACCTTTCCTTTACATAATTATTTCATATAATGCATGCATCCATACACATTCAAATTTTTTCAATTAAAAAAAAACTTTTGGCATTTGAGGCTGATTTACTAAAATGAGTTGATCTTTCTAATTTGATTTTCCACTAAATACAAAAAGCAATCACTTCTATATTCCTCTAAGTTCCTTATAGCACTCAATTTATTTCATTTCCCAGGTTCTCCTTTCAAATCATGTTCCATGACCTCAGCGGCTGCTACTAGGCTGGACTTTTGTGCCACCCGGGTGCTGCTGAGAGCTTTGGAGGTCAGGATTGCATTAGCTATCTGGGCTTTATAAGTAAGCCTGCCTCTACCTTGGAACCAGCAAATAGGACTTTTGAAAACATAATTCTCCACATCCTTTCACTAGTTTTCTTTTTCAGAAATGTTTCATGCTGTCAGAGACCTGAGTTCATAAGGGAAGCGGAATCGGAAGGAGCCTGGATGACTTGGAAACCAGGGGTCACAGTGGGCAGCATCTGGCGTGACTTCTACATACAGTGATCCATCTGATGCTGCAGTTTGTACCTCTGCTCTGTTTTTAATGAGGACCACTTGATGTCCGAGAAGCTCAGCTCTTTTCCAGCTTCTGGATCAAGTCTCATCTTAGGAGCAATTTAATTTTTTTTTTTTTTTTTTTGAGAGGGAGAGCGAGAAAGCACAAGCGTGGGAGGGGCAGAGGGAGACAGAATCTCAAGCAAATTCCACACAGCATAGAGTTCGGCACAGGGCTTGATCTCAGGATCCTGGGATCATGATCTGAGCTGAAATCAAAAGTTAGACAATCAACTGACTGAGCCAGCCACGTGCCCCTCCCAGTAGCAATTTAAAGATCAAGTAGATGGGTCTGTTAAAATGTCACAATTCTAATCTCAAAGGAGTAGGAGTCATAGGAGGGAAGTTGGTCATCTCAGGGGCTAGTCATCCATAAACTTCTAGTGGCAGAATCTTTGTCTTTTATCACTGTGAGGTCCCTTTGTTTAACATGTTGCCTGGCATAGAGGAGGAACCCAATATTTGGTGAGTGAATAAATAATTACTTAAATATAGAAAAAGAAGTTAAAAAAAAAAAGAGTCCTAATACTTGGTCTTGAAAATGAAGCCATTACTAGAGTGGTGAGTAAATTTAGTGCTAGAAGGTATCATCAGAGGTATGAAACTAGGGCTCCTTCAATGTCTTCTTACCCACTTACCTTAAGGTCTTGGAACTCCCCTTTTAGAGCTTTGTTCATAAAGGGAATGTGGCAGAAGTGGTACTGTCATATTTATCATGACTATTTCTGGATAAAAGAACGATGCAAGGGAAAACAAACAACCCTCCCCCGACCCAGCAAACAGTAATAACAACAGTAACAGAAGGGCAAGTCAGGGAGAATGCCTCGTGAAAAAAATAGATGTCATGTTACATTGATGTAATCTTTTTCCAGAGTCAAATTATTCTAGTAAATATTGATTTTCTGTGTTTTATAAAAATATCTCTATCAATTTATTAAAGACTTTTGGGGTTATATAAGGATCTTTTGCCTTGAAAAGATTAACACAGAAACCTTCCAAATCAGTGAGCAAGAACAACTTCCTGCCACCTACAGAAAATCTTGCTGCCAAGGAGAAAAATGACAGACCTGTAATATTTATGCCAAAGATAGCATTTCTTGGGCCCTAAATGATCTATCTGGAGACCCTATATTTACTGACTTCGTTCTTATGGCTAAACTATCTTTCATTACAAATAAAGTTTGCTTTAGTTCCCCTTTGGATGGAGAAAAACCATTTGCAGAAACTCTATGCTATCCCTTCTCCTACAGTTATTTCGGTATGAAGGTCTGGAAATCCATTTTTCTGTAAGTTTAGGAGGAATTTATCCGGGGTTTCTCTATGGTTTCCTGGCCATAGTATAAAATATCACAGAAATTTGACTACTTGTGATGTGGTCATCTTGGACCTTTGCGTCCCAGCTGGCATTTTAGTGGACAGGGCAGAGGTCATTTAGGTCACAGGGTTTCAAAGAACATGCAATATAAAGAAAGTAACATGTCCTATAATTTGCTCTTATCAACAAAAGGTTTCCCCCTTACATGTGGTATCTGTTTGATGTGTATTGAAATGGTTGTCCTAAAATCTTAAGGGAGATCGTTGGTTTGTTTTTGGCCTTTGACAACCTGTTCTCATTGAAATAAGGATCCAGGAGACTGGATTAACAAACTCTGTGATAAGAGCTAACAGAGGGGTGCCTGGGTGGCTCAGTCGTTGAGCGTCTGCCTTCAGCTCATGTCATGATCCCAGGGTCCTGGGATCGAGCCCCACATCGGGCTCCCTGCTCAGCGGGAAGCCTGCTTCTCCCTCTCCCACTCCCCCTGCTTGTGCTCCCTCTCTCACTTTGTCTCTCTCTGTCAAATAAATAAATAAAATCTTTTAAAAAAATAAAAAAATAAAAGCTAACAGAGATCCTCTTGGAAGTAGAGAATAAGGAGAGACTCCCTGAGGCGTCTAGTAGTCATGATGGATAGAGAGGAGACCAGATACTTGGGTCCATGCGGCCTTCATGAGAGGGACATGATGTTTGTTAGAAAGGGAATCCCTTAACAGGTCTCAAAACTTCATTGTATCGCCCTCTGGTGAGTTATTTCTGACAATAGAGTCTGTGTCCTTGGCATACATTCTCTTTGTTGATTGAACTACTCGACTGTACTTTTTCCTACCTTAGAGTAAAAAATGATTTTGGATTAAGAAAAAAAATTCTTTTAGAACTCAGTGACACACAGCAGGTCATTTTTACACCAGAAATGCTAACTGAATTTGGACTTAAAAAATTTTTTTTTCAAATTTGGACTTAAAAAAAAAAATCTTTGTTCTTGAAAGATGCTATAGAACTAAATAGAATAAAATATAAATGAATGTTGTTTGGTTTCTGTTCACAGACACAAGCTTTGGTAGTTAATTTTTTGCTTTATATGTGCATAAATATATGTGTAAATAAAGGAATCCAACTATTTCCTGTGATATTCAGCTGGTGATAGAAATCCTTTACTTAAAAACTAAAGATGATTTCTCACAGAAATTTTGTTATTAATTTATGTTGAGGTAATAACTCTTTCTTTAAAAACATGGAGTGAGTCAGAAGAGATAAATTTGACATTTTAGAATGGTAAGATCTTGATTTAACTGCAGATGGGAACTTTGGTTACTGAGGGACATCATTTTCTCTTTTAATTAATTCCTTTTCCTGACATTTCTCCCATCATGAGGCAAATTTGTTTGTGGTGCTTAACCTTTAAGTATTATATCAGTTTTCACTGGAGTCATGCAGTGACCAATAGTAAGTAAATGTAAGGCAAGAAACTTTTTTTTTTTTTTAGGCAAAAACTCCTCAAACTAAGTTTGCAGTCAGGAAATTTTCTTCTCCACTTAGAACTTATGAGCTCTAAGCTGCCTCTTTATCTTTGCCTTTTTGGTCCCTCTCCCCAAACTTCAGAGCCCAGGGACTTTGTGTTCTACAAATGGCTTTTCAGATTCACTCTCTCCTCCTTACCTATCAAATGCACTCCTTGAAAAAAAATTTTTTTATACCCATGCTCTTCCCTCTGCTGTTCTTTTCTTGGCTTACTTGTCAAATTTTACTTATTCTTTAAGCTTACTTTTACTTTCCAAATCCCTACTTGCTCTTTCTCTATTATTTCCCTCTCCCAACTTAGAATGATAAATTCCTTCTTTGTTTTCATATATTTAGTACTTATGTGTTATTTACTTCATGTTGTTATCATTTGTAATTTGTCTGTTTCTATTCTTCCTTTCCTTGAGGGCATACCTGGTTTTATTGACATTTCAGGACTGAGGGATGGGGGGAAAGGAGTTATAGCATCTGGCTTGAGATCCATTTACTCCCTTTACCAGGGGGTGAGAGTGGGGTAAGATGTGCCCTCTGGGGAAAGAGAAGAAGGCAGTTATCTTGGGCTAGTCTCCTCGATAACTGGACCTCCAGGTAAATAGGAGAATACTTTCTGGGAGGAAGAGACATTATTTGCAGAAGGCCTGCAGTAGAATGTCTCTGTCCAAGGATTACTTATAATATATAGAACCCAGGAAATATGAGGCTTAGCTCCCTGGAGAATGTCACATGGGCTATACAATAATCTAGGGCAGGGGTTGATGAACTTTTTCTTAAAGGGACAGATAGTAAATATTTTAGTCATGGGGGCTACATGGTCTTTGTTATAACTACTTAGTTCTGTTTTGTAGTGGAAAAGTAGCCATAGACAACATGTAACAAGTAGGCCTGGCAGGGTCTTAGTGAAACTCTATTTATAAAACAGATGGCTGACTTGCGGGTTGTAGTTTGCCAACCTCTCATCTAGGGTATAAAACAGAGATGCTTCCAAACTTAAATGCTCCCTGGTGTATAGGGAAAATCAGCGAGCCTCAAGCCTCATTTAGAGAGCTCAACCATTGTTTCTCAGCAGAGGTCCCTGTCAAGGGAGGAGGAAGGGCCTGAGGAACCATCCTTAAAGTCCCAGATCTTTCACTACTTTGTCTCCCCTGGACTATCTGTATCCTGAAATCATTAGTAAAGCTTGATTCTGAGTGAGATCTCTGATGTGTATGGGCCCGATTTGACAATCCAGTCCTGAATGCTAGCACAGATGCTGTGGTGCCTAATAGATCACATTAGCACAAACACATAAAACAGTGAGTATTTATTGAAAACAATTACTCTGAGCCATCTATCCACGTCTCCCAGTGATACTTGTACCTTAAATCAAGATCCGCAGTATTAAGACATGAACTTTACTGGTCTGTTTTGGGAACCAGGTGGCCTATCCCAGTAAACCTCAAACTATCTCGAGCAGGTAATGATCTCTGACCTTTTATCACTGTTGATATCCCTTATTTTTCTACAGGTATTTTGATGCACATATTGCACAATTGTTGAAGAATGTGTTCCAAATAAACCAAAGTTGTGTTTTTGACTGTTTGCTATTTAAAACGAGTGGCTTGTCCTAAATAGGTTCTTTGTCTATAACACTGGAATATGGGGACTAGTAACCTGTTTTGGTTTGGAGAGGCTTGGTTAGGCCTGACCTTTGATATGTTATTTCCATTGAGCATATAGCTTGAGAGATCCTTCCACCTTCTCTGTTTCCTCCATGATTCCAAATAAACTGAGGGTATAAGAAGAAAGTAGGAGAAGAAGATCCTAATTGATGTTATGGCCCTGCCTTCTGATGGCATTTCTCTCTTATTGTGGGTGAAAGAATTAGGCAGAGTTGGCACTAAATCTTATGTCACTAAGTAGCTGTGTTACTCCGACCAATATACATAACCTCTCTGAACCTATTTCTCTTTTGTAGAAACGGGAAGTACACATTTATGGTATGGAGTTAAAGAGAAAGCTCATTTACGGGTTGGATGATTATTCCTGTTCTTTGTTGGCCTTTAGCCAGAAGTTATATGCACATGCACATATGTCATTCAGAATTATAATCAAATGTTGAGAAACCTCCCCTAGAGATGTTCCTAGAAGAAAAGAGCAAATTTTCTCTTTCTAGTATGGTTTAGAAGCAATTCAGCTTGAAGGCAGAGGGATGAACTGGAACAATCTCTTATTATCCTTTATAGTCCTATTAACCTGTCTATTTCATCTGCTTCCCTTTGGCACAAATAGTATCTCCCTCAACATGTTGACTTTAGGGAGAAAAGCCCACTCTGCTAGTGCTGACTGCTAGTTAAGTGCTGATTAAGTGAGTTCCGAATGTATGTATGGCTTGACTAAAATTATTTATTCAGTCAGGGAAGAAACTAATTCACACAGCAGTGCCCTAATTGGCATCAGAGAAGCATTTCCGCAATGCCCTTAGGAAAAGCAGGAAGTTGATTAAATAGAAAAAAATGCACATGAAAATAGGAGTACAAAGTATGCATAGAAGAATAAAAATGCAGTTGTTAAATAATCACCCTCATGATATTTTTTTTCCCTGAGAAGTTACCTTTGATTTAATGCAGGAGAGAGCACCTGGGAAAATTTCAAATTGGAGTCCCTCCTACTCCTACCCTGCTTACGCTAAGAATCCATGGCCCGGAATTCAAATACTAAATCTAAGAGAGGCAGGTAAAAAGAACAGTGGAAAACAGATGGCAGCAGTTACAACTAGCAAATTCCCAGTTGGTGGCTCTCACATTTAGAATCGGGCATCTGTTCTTCTTCCCCACTGCAAAGTGGTTTTAACTCAGAGGTGTTAAAAATATCTAAGTTGCTGTTTTATTCATTTCTGCTATTTACTGACTTTAATGACTTACAGTATATCCAATGAAAAGTACAATGTTTACCCAAGTGGCAAGAGACTCAAAACAGAAATATGGGATGCTGTTAAAAAACCTTGTGGTCTACCAAACAGCATGTATGGTTTTATAGGTATACCTTGCTTTATGAAATAGACGGGTGTCTTAATATTTGTTTGTGTAGATGGAGATACACTTTAAAATACACCTGGAGTGCTTGATATCCGAAGAAGCCTGAGAAAGTCACAAACTCTCTGGGCCTCAGTTTCCTTCTCTACCAACTGGTAATAATAACGCCTACATTATTCTGTTGTACAGGTCAGTTGTGAACATTAGAGGTAATGTCAATAAACTGTGTTCAAAACCCCTCAAATCTCGTAGAGACTTAATAAATAATGCATTTGATTATTTGTGAAAATCCCCATTTTGAGATAAATATCCATTCATAAAAAACAGAAAATGTTGGGTGTGCCTATATTCATGAGTAAGAAAACCTCAAAAATGAGAGGAAAGAGGCAGTCTTCATAATTATGAATAAAATATCAGCAGCCTGTTGTTTTTATGTTATTGTAAAAATGCATTTCCCGTAACCATTGATACTGGTTCCAGGAAGAGAGTCCTATCGAATTAAATGTCATTTAACCCAGTGCCAGATATAAAGTAGATGATCAATAGATATTTCTTGACCACTGACTAACTCATATTTCATTTTATTTCCTTTAAAAAATAATATTTATTCATGTAGACAATTTGGAAACATAATAGCATAAAGAAGAAATTTAAAAAGTCGTTTACAACTTCAAAAGTCATTGACATAATTTTTAAGACTAATGAGTATCTTATATCACCACATTGAGAAAGCACTGCTAATAAGATGAATGTATTAATATTTTTTCCTTCTCATAAAATTTATACTTGAATAATGGGTCTATACAAAGAGTGGGTTTGTAATCATAGATTCTATTCTCACTAACACTCTGAATATTTTTTCTCAGTGAGGCAGTATTAATATTAATAATCACTAACATTTATTGAGAATTGTTATATACCAAGTACTGTATTAATGCTATATATATAGAATATTAATGTTAAGGATATGTATATATATCAATCCATTTAAACATCACAACGACCCTATATATGTGGCACTTTTATTTGCAAATGAGGAAATCAGAGCATTCGATATTAGGGAATATGCCCAAGTGCTCATGATAGGGTGACAGAGGTAGCATTAAATTAATAATAAGGGGGATGGGAGGGATAGGTAAAATGGGTGAAGGGGGATTAAGAGGTGCACACTTTCAGTTATAAAATAAATAAGCTGTGGGGATGAAAAGTACAGCATAGAGCATATATTCAGTCATACCGTAGTCATTTTGTATGGTGACAGATGGTGAGTCCACTTATCATGGTGAGCATTTTGCAATGTATACACTGTTGAATTGCTCTGCTGTACATCTGAAACTAACATGGATATTATACATTAACTATACTTCAATTAAAAATAAAAAGAAAAGAAACATCCTGGAACAGTGGAAAGAGCACTGGACTTGAGAGTTAGATTAGATTTGAATCATAGCTAAACTATTAATTAGCTATGTGATCCTGAATGATAAACCCTCTCTCCTTCTCTGGGTCTTAATTTCCATCTATAAACAAATTTAAAGATAAGGGAATTTCATTCTATAATGTGTACTGAGCTATTCTGCTTCTCTTTAGCAGTAGGAGCCCAGATTTTGAAATCAGGTATGTTGTGTGGGGAGTACATTTATTCCCCACTTCTTATGTGTCCTTTCATGTGGAGGGGATTTCACTGTGGTCCCTTTCTGTCCCTTTCTGTCTCCTATCCTCATATTAAGAAGATTGACATCCCATTTGCAGGGGAGTTTCGGCTTGTCGTCATTGCCTTAGCTCTTCTTCCCTGTTTTCTCTTCATGTGTTCTAAATGTGTGGCAAGAACATGCATTCTCAACGACTCCTTGGCAGTGCAGCTCTGCCTTTGTGGGTATGCCCAACAGTTTTTTATTAGCAGGGAGGGTAAATGCAAGAGGGATGCATAAGTTAGCCTATTTCTTGTATTTGAGTTACCTCCTCCTGTTTTGCTCTTTGTCAGTAATCCATCTGTCTGACTCTGACGTACATCCCTCAGTTTGTTACACAATAAGTTGTATAAAGAAGATTTTTTTTTCTTTTAAATCAATCTTACATAAGTCTTAGAAGATAGACCCAGATACTTTTCCAATCTTCAGTGTTTTTGTTTATGTGAAACCATGGGCAATTATTTTACCACTCTGTGTCTCAGTTTCTTCAGTTTTTTTTTTTTTTAAGATTTTGTTTATTTATTTGAGAGAGAGCGAGAGTGAGAGAGTATGAGCAGGGGTGGAGGGCAGAGGGAGTGGAAGAAGCAGACTCCCCGCTGAGCAGGAAGCCTGATGCGGGACTAGATCCCAGGACCCTGGGGTCATGACCTGAGCCGAAGGCAGACACTTAACTGACTGAACCACACAGGCGCCCTCAGTTTCTTCAGTTATAACATAAGGCACACTTTTTTCTTCCTCATAGGGTTTTTGTTAGGTTTAAATGAGTTTGTACGTACAGAAGCACTGAGAAAACTTTTCCTTCGGGGAAAAGAGGAAGACAAATCAAGATGCACAGTTTGGATGAGGTCAGTGGACTAGGTTAGCGGGTAGAGGTGACCTTGGATACATAAAGTGTTGGTCATTCCAATCATTCCCTGACCCAGCCCTCCTGGACCCAATCCTGAACTTTGCTTGTGTTGCTTAATCTCATTTTCACAAAACCCTATAATATAGGCATTATTTTCGCAGTTTCATAATATAGGCATTATTTTCACAATTTTATGAGGCTTGGAAAGGTTAAGCGACTTGTCCAGGGTCACACAGCTAGAAAGGAGAAAGGCTGGTATATCAAACCAAGCCTAAAGTCCACGTTCCTGCTAGACACAGCTCTGATGACTGTAGCAAGACCTTGGGTAGTGAGCATGGAATCAGGTACTCAAGACTCCTGAGAGTGTGGGCCGGTGTCAGGGAGATCGCTAACTGATCACAGAAGGAAGCCCTGAACTCCTGGTAAGAGCCCTGACACAGGTTGCAGGAATAATGGTTTGCAAATCGTCAGGAAGGTGCTCTGGTTTTTAAAGGGGAATGATTTTCTATCGACCTATCATTTTCCCTTGTCTAATTAAAGCTCAGATTTTAAAATACTGGTTTCTTAATATAGCTTGTGATCAGATTCTCAGCCTTCAGAGTTCCACCACTCTGTTTTATTTTTCCACCACAAATTCTGCTTCCTCCGGTAAGATGCTAGGGGTCATCTCTTCCTGCTTCCTATCAGCTTTCTCAGACCCCATTAGTCCCCTCTATGTGTGTCCACTTTTCATCCTCGGCCTTGGAACTAATGTGGTTACTGCCTGAGGAAGAATAATACATAAAAAGGATCACATGTGCTTTAAGGGAAATTTTGGTAATGCATCTGCTTTCAGAGCCATAGAGAAGTTGCTTAAAAAGTGAGGGATTTGGGGTAAAAGACCCCCAAACACTCCCATGAGGACATCAAATCAAAGGACAGTTTGCAAAATTAATTGCCTTGTGCCTGTGGTTGTCTTTCTTAAGGAAAAGGCCATTTCTCAAGGGACAAACTTGAGTTTAGCCATCATTTGAAACAGGCACAAATTCTGTCATAAAGCTAATATAAAATGAAGGCAACATTTGCTGAGTGCACTGTGCTAGGTATTTTGACCCACATTATCTCAATTGATCCTCAACAATAATCCTGAGAAGTGGAAATTACTATCTCTGCTTTTACAAAAAGGAAACTGGGGCTCAAAGTGAATACTTTTCCCAGGGTCACCCCTCTAGTAAGTGCAGGTGCTAGTATTCATGCCCTAGTTTGTCTGTTTCCAAAGCCCCTGCTCTTTGTGCTCTTTCTTGCATGAACTAGTTTATTAAATATGAATGGGGGAACCTTCACTAGCTTTTCCCTCTAAGCAGCCCTAGGAATCCCCTTTCTGCTCATAAGTGGACACATTAGTATGGTCTCCATGTCCATCTATAAATTTTCTATAGTGTGATCAATTCTGAAACTGGCAAGGACAAACTTGGGCAAATAGCTGCTGTTGTAGAAAGTCTGGAATTGGAAAGAGAATGGCTATGCTCTGTGCCATGAATTTTTCAAGAGAAATGTTGCAAGGGATGGAAGTCATGATATATATAATTTTTTTTGGAAAGCTCCATATGAGAAAATCTTCCACAAGGGACATCCCTTTTACCAACTTGGTAAAGACTAAAAATGCACAGTTTCCAGGATCAAAGCGTATTTGCAATGTGAAGAACTATCCCCTGACAATCAGACTGGAAGAGGGAGGTTTCCTTTAATCTTTTTGCCTTTGTTTTATTATTTTTTTTTCTGAGGGGAAAATTCCTTTTTCATTTTCTTTTGCTGACTAACTCTTCCCTTTAATCATTTTCATCTCAAGACTCATAGCAATTTTCCCCCTTTACATTAAGAATGCATATAAGCACAAATCATTCTTGATTTCCTATTTCAGGGCATTGTTTTTCTCCTGAACTCTTCAGAGGTACGCAAGTGAGAACAACACCCAGAATCCAGCAGAGTCGGGTTTTCCATCTCCTCTTTTCTCTTGGTACATTCTAGAATTGTGGAGAAAAATGTGTCCTGTGGTAACAGGAAAACAATCTGAATCAGTCAAAGATCATTTATAATCTTTGTGAACTAGAGAGAAGAAATAGACTTTGGAGAGATTTTCAGAATCCAGAGAAGCTGTATAAAGGGAGCCAGAGGTACTTATTTATAAATGAAACTAAGGTTTTTGGTAAGGAGCTTCTGTGCTAAAGATTTCAAAACCTCATTTGATAGGCTTTAATGTCTAGAACAAATGCCAAAATAAGGGGCAAAGGATCATTGCACAGTGCTCCTTGTCTTGGGGGTTCCAAAGTAGGTACACACAATTGATGTCAGTGTTCATTTCTGAGTTGTTCTTTTCAAAAGGCTTCAATTTATCAAGAATAAAATCATCATTATTATCTCATTATACTATGGGCCTTGGATATGAAAAAATTGATTACCTGATCTTTAGTTCCTTACTCTATCCTATCTATCTCTAATTTTGTTGCTTGGGGATTATTGGACTATCAACACTCTTCCCGAATAATCAATCTGGTTAATTTGGCCTATAAACCACTTTCCCCCTTGTGTCTGGTGTAACATATTGTTTAGTAATGTGCCCAGTAAAGCATAAAAAGTAACTCTCCCAGAAATGGAAAAGGAAACAACACTTAGATTTTGAACTTAGGCATCTTGCATTTTACCCGTCTGTTGGGCTGTGTGGTAACTGACTTTTTATTTATTTTGTTTTTAGCCATATGACCAACCTTACCTCATTCTGCTCAGCAGCTGAACAAAATGCACAGTGCTATATTCTGAAGCGCCTACTCATTCTTTATTGCTTTTATGACAAAGCTGTCCCTCCACATGTCTGCTCTGCCCTCTGACCCAAGGCGTTTGCTTCAAGTAAACAGCCCAGATGGTGGAGAAAAGCGATGGGTCAAAGAACAACCCTAGAGGGTCAGGAGTCAACAAATCCTTCTTCACAAAGCAAACTCAAAAGCAACAATTTCACCAAATGCCGTGGAGGGAGTGCTTTCACGTGGGGGTGGGGATGGCACACCTTAATTACAGATTTTGCTTTCAGGGCTTAATGATTTTAGGTATAGTGTCTATTGGCTAATTTGAATGTAAGCGATTTATGAGAAATGATAAGACAAGTTGGACAGATGGATCAATTTTTTTTAAAGATTATATTTTTTTATTTGAGAGAGAGAATGAGAGAGAGCACAAGAGGGAAGAGGGTCAGAGGGAGAAGCAGACTCCCCGCTGAGCAGGGAGCCCGATCTGGGACTCGATCCCAGGACTCCAGGATCATGACCTGAGCCGAAGGTAGTCGCTTAACCAACTGAGTCACCCAGGCGCCCAGATGGATCAATTTTATACTCAGCAAAGAGCAGCAAGGTGAATAGCTTGTGTGTGAATGAGCCTTCTCAGTTCTCACCAGAAAATTACGGAGATGATTTAGATTCTTTTTCTTTTTTTCAGAGGTTATTGTTGAAAGTTGAAGTTGGCTGGGAGGAATGGGTTAGCCCGGTGATGGGTATTAAAGAGGGCATGTACTGCCTGGAGCACTGGGTGTTATGCACAAACCATGAATCATGGAACACTACATCAAAAACAAATGATGTATGCTGATTAACATAATATAATAAAAAAAAGCAAAACAACAACAAAAAAGAAAGTTGAGGTTAAGGAGATGCTATTGTCTAAAATACAGTCCCCCCCCCCCAAAGGCTCTGGTAACCCCACAGGAAGCATTCAGCCGAGGCACTCCTTTCCTTTGCTTTGGTGTGGTGATGTGTGGGTCCAGGTGCATGAGCATTTGTGGAGGTGCCGTAAGTAACATAAACACAAAGATGTAGTGAATCTTTTTATACTGCTGTTTTCAAAAGTAATTTCACAAAATGTTTATTAGCTGTTTTATAGGACTGTGTATTTTAGAAAGAACATTAGAGTAGTAGTTACTCCTTGTAAATAAGATGGCAATAGGTAGGCACCGTTAGCTCTTTTGCAGATGATAGTATAATGTACCAGTAAAATGTATTAGATTTATACACAGAATTCTAAAATTTTTTAATAATTTAAAGAGTGAACAAACTGAATTTTTTCTATTAAGGGCATTGAAACAACACCAATGGGTTTAGAATTCTTTCTCGGCTAGGTATTATCTAACATGTATGACTTTCAGGATGAAGTGTGTCTCTCAATTGCTAAGACATAGTGACATTTATTTGTGTGTGTGTGTGTGTGTGTGTGTGTGTGTGTGTGTGTGTGTGTGTG
>NW_027397104.1:11204166-11283682 GCF_003265705.2 Callorhinus ursinus | reverse complement strand
GTGTGTGTGTGTGTGTGTGTGTGTGTGTGTGTGTGTGTGTGTGTGTGGTAAAATGAATCCTCTAGCTGGGATACAGTATAAAATAGAAAGTTTAATAGGTATTTTAAATGTAAAGGTTATTTCTAGAAGGCTAAATTTGTGTCCTTAAGTTACTAAGCTTCTACAATATATCATCCATGAAAAGAATGGTGATAATAGTTACTTTTTAACTATTATCAAATTGACATTTACCAATATGAATTTAATATTACCAGTTATTGAGTGGCTACTATGGACTAGAAACTTTATGAGATACTTTGGATCCTCTCTTAATTTGATTTTCCCAATTCTAGCAAAAGCAATAGCAACTAATATTTAGTGTTTACAAATTACCAGTCACTGAATTTATAGCTTTGTGTGTGTTTTCTCATCAAATCTTCAAAACAACTCTACAAAGTCAGTACAATTCTTAGTGCCATTTTATAAGTGAGAAAACAGGTTTGGAGAGATTAAATAACTCGCTTGAGATTATACACCTGGTAAATGGCAGGCAGATTGGAACCCCAAGACACAAGTTTACATTACTTTTCTTAGTATTATTATCATCCCTACTATATTAGTAGGAACATTGGAATTCAGAGATGTTGCATCTGCCCACAGTCACAATGCTAGCAAGAGGCAGAGGGGACATGCACACTCAGGGTTTTCTGACTCTACAGACCACACCAGACATGGTGGAAGGTCTCTCAACAGATCTGCATTCCCTAGTGAGGTAACTGGTGTTCTCTATCGCTTCTGTAACATATACAGACTGATAACTCATGAGTACTGCATGAGTGGCAAAGTCAGAGTAGGATATAACTCTCTGGTTATCCATGGCCCATGCTTTGTGCCTTACTGCCTTGCCAAGGATGATAAATTTGAGAGTTAGGAATCATATGCCAGGAAACTTTATGGGAAGTATTTGGACTTAGGCAGACCTCAAAAGGTCCCCCACCACATTCCCTGCCTTGAAAAAGCACTTCCCTTTTCTCTGACATTAACCTATTTGATTTTCAAAAACTCTAGGGAAAGATAATCACATCACATCATGATTATCCTTGTCATAAGAATTTTATTTTCCTTAGAGACTCTACCAATACACTACTTCTAAAATGTAAAGCTTTTAAGGAATAGGAAAGAACAGAAATGACTTATAATGACAGAACAACATTGTTGAAGATGTGAGTCCTAGAACTTCTCTACTTCCCCAACTACTTACTTGACACTTGCTGAATTATTCATAAATGAAAAAAGACGCTGTGTGTTAGACTTGGTGATTAAAATCATTTAAAAAATAATTCATTTAAGTAATTTCTATTTGTTGAATTAATAGGAATGCCAGCTTTTGGAGAGGATTTCCTAGACAGTGATCTGTGATCCTATTTTTTATTTTTATTTATTTATTTATTTATTTTTTGAGAATTGAAGCAGGGGTATGGTGAACAGCTGGGTCATTGTTGTATATACCCCCTATTCTCAAGAATTGTCATTGTAATGGCCAGATCCCTTGTCTTAGTTACTATGGCAATATAACAAATCACCCCACAAAGTAGTGGCTTATTAACAATAATACTTATTAACTATCTCTCATAGTTTCTGTGGGTTAAAAATTTGCATGTGGCTTGCTTGGTAGGTTCTGGCTCAGGGACTTTCAAGAGGTTGCAGTCAGATGTTGGCTGGGTTTACAATCATTTAAAGTGTGGCTGAGGCTGGAGGATTCACTTCCTAGGTAGCGCCCTACATGACTGGCCAGTTGGTGCTGGTTGTGGGTGTGAGGCCTTTGTTCTTCTCTACATGGGCCCCTCCATGAGGCTGCTTGGGTATCCTCTTGACATGGACTGGCTTCTGTCAGAGTGAGTGACCCAAGAAACCAGGCTAGAAGCTGCAGTACTTGACCTGACCTCAGAAGTTACACCCTGTTATTTTTTACCATATTCTGTTGGGGTTGCATAGGATCAAAAGGGGCAAGGGTCATAAGGGGCCATTTTAGAGGCTGGCTTCTGCACCCTCCTGATTTGTCCACCTGGAATCATGGCCATAATCAAAATCTGCTATATTGTAAAGAAAGCTGCCTCTCTTCTCTCTCAGAATTTAAGTTTTTCTGCGGCCTCTTCCTGTCATTTATTTTCTCTTTCTTTAGTACACAGGTTTTAAGGATTTTTTTTTTTTTTAGCCCTTTCTATCCCCTCACCCTGGTGCATATTTGGTTGCTGTATTATTTATTATTGCAGAACAAACCACACTAAACCTTTGTGGTTTAAAATAGCAACTGTTTGTTTGCTTATAATCGTGTGGATCAGTAATTTGGGCCAGGCTAAGTTAGGTGGTATTGGAATCATTTGTCTTCTCTGGAGTCACTCAAGCAACCCAAGTCATCTGACAGCTTGAATGGGGCTGGATGGTCTAAGGTAACCTTAACTCACGTGCCTGGTGTCTGGTAGGTTATTAAGTCCTTGATTCTTCTCTAAGTTGCTCCTCCATAGACCAACTTGGATTCACTCATATAGAGGTTTCAGAGTTGTAATCACATCTAGGAGAAGGCATAAGCATTTTTCAGTTCTCTTCCTGTATTATGTTTGCAAATATTCTACTGGCTAAAGGAAGTCATATAAGCAAACCCAGATTCAAGTAATTGAGAAATTGATGTCACTTCCTAACAGCAGGATTGGCATAGGCACTTTGCAGAGGGCAGTGGTACAGGATGGGAGGAATTATTATGACCATCTGTGCAGTCTGCCAACGTGGCTCTCCTCTATCCTTTGGGATAGCCTTTCCTCATCTGTGTCACCCTCTAAGCTGTGCACTCCCTGAGGCAAAGACTTCGGCTGGGTTATATTTTTCTGTATCCCCAGCACCTTTTCCAGTGTTACATAAATATTTATTGAGTTGGATTGAATGTAAAAACACTCCCCTCTCCCCCCAGAAAAAAGAGATCATGGAAAGGGCAAGTGGAGAATGAAATTCAAACTCATGCTCTATTGACAATTTTGACTGGATTAGTTATTTAAACACCTGCTCAATCCAGGCAAACAAAACCATTAGATTTTTTAAAACTCAGTTATTAGTTGTTTGTCTGAGCTGACTAGCTGTTTTGTCAAAAAGATGGGATAAATTATGGGTGTGTAGGCAAAATAGAAGTACAGTGTGCCAAACAATGTCAGTTTGGCAATACTTTCTTATTGCTGGTTCACATTAGACAACTTTTCAAAGATTACTGTTGATATGCTCCAAAAAAATATAAAGTGGTTAAAAACTTAATTGTTTCCATTAAATTAGTTCTTAAAGTAACAAGTATTATTAGTGACAACACCAGCTTTACTTTTAGCATTCAGTTTAGGATTATTTATGTTTTTTTTCATCTATGACAATGGTTTTCCATTTGAGGGTATATATACATATCTTTAATATTAGAAATATTTCTGATAAGGCTGCATAATCTAAAATTCCCAATTTTCTTTGATTTTGTATTTGACTAGAATTGTATTGACTGGAATTGCAGTGTGGCAATTCTGATTATTTTATCCTGATGAAAGTTGTAGAATATCTGATTAATGAGAAAAATAAAAGCAAGTTGATGTGTGTATATTGGAGCTTATTAAGTAGATAAATTTTCATAGCATGAGATCTATGGAGAAAAAGAATAAAAGAAGCTGTCTGGTAAAAGTTGGGAGATTGAGGGCTGTGTTAAATGCCTTAAAATATGGGGTAGCCAGTACAGCTATGGAACGTAGGTCTCAGAAAAATCATGTGAATTAAAAGTTATTAATAGAGATGGGTATATTCATTATCTATTGCTGTTTACAAAAATTATCCCAAAATGTATTGGCTTAAAACAACAGTGATCATTCATTTTCTCTCATGAGTCAGGAATTAAGACTGGGTATCATGGGATGGCTTGTTTCTGCTCTGTCATGTCTGGAACCTCAGGTGAAAGAATTGAGAATAGGGACTGGAAATAATTTGGAAACTTATTCACTCAGATGGTTGATGCCCGGGGACTTACTAGGGATTGTTGGTCAGAACACCCATATAGAGCCTTTTTAAGTGGCTTGGTTTTCCTCAGAAAATGGTAGCTGGATTCCAAGGATAAAGATAAAAGGAGAGCCAGAGCGAGAGAGAGAATGAAGGGAAACATATATTGCTGTTTATGACCCAGCTCTAGAAGTTATGCATTATTACATCTGCTGCTATCCATTCATGTATGCATTCACAAAGTCCAGCCCAGTGTCCAGGGTTGGGAAAATAGAATCAATCTCTGAATAGGGACTGGCAAAATGCTAGAAGCACTTGAGGAACCAGAAATATTGCTGTGGCCAATTTTGGAAACTATATCCTGCCACCATGGAGCCACCAGAAGTAGTCATGATCACATTGATTTTAAACTTATTAGGCTTTTAAAAAGATATATACTGACATGGAATTTTTTGACTTGTTGTCTGAATAATGAATATGACTAACAGTGTTGGGCAGAACCCAGAATCTTGATTCTAGGGGGAAGGCATTAATTAGAATATCTTTCAGAGAATTCAGAAAACATGAGCAATGATTTTTTTTTTGTCATATTGGTGGTGTGTATTTGTTGCAAGTGATAACAACTGAACTCAGGAACTCAAAT
This sequence comes from Callorhinus ursinus, assembly GCF_003265705.2. Classification (NCBI taxonomy): domain Eukaryota; kingdom Metazoa; phylum Chordata; class Mammalia; order Carnivora; family Otariidae; genus Callorhinus; species Callorhinus ursinus. The sequence goes on along the minus strand of NW_027397104.1, from coordinate 11,279,046 downwards.
TGGTTTCAACAAAAACGGGAGTTTATTGACTTATACAACTGAAAAATTTGAAGGGATAAGGCCTCACATGATGATGTTGGGAATCTGTGTCGCTCCACCTCTCAGCTTTGCTTTCCAATTTTTATTTCTCAGGCAAGCTTTTCTCAAGTCTTAGAAAAAGAAGCCAGCAGTAAGTCTAGGTTTATATCCTTACAGCTTAGCAGCTCAATTGAAACAAAAGGTCTTTTTCCTAATAGTTTCGGCCATAGTTCAGAGCACTGAGACTCATTGGGCTGGACTCTGAAAAAATGACTATGAATTATCTCTGAGTGCTTATGACTCTGATTGGCAAAGCTTGAATCCTGTGTGCATCTGGGGTAGAGTTGGGTTGGCCTCATCTGAATCTCGTGAACTGAGAGCCATGGTCCACCCTGAACTGGCCATTCACAGGAATAGCAGAAGTATAATACTCATAGAGGCACTGGATGCCTGTGGAGAGAAAACACTTTCTGGTTATGATGGAGGGGATGAGTTTGGAGGTCATCAAGAAAACACTGAAATACCCAGGATCAATGCTGTAGGGAAGAAATCAAGAGCTGGAACCTGTTGATTGACTTGGTGAACTATGCATCAATCTGACTTCATTCTTATGTATTTATATGACGCATTTTTATTAACATCTAATATGTGCCAGGAACAGAATTTTATATGTTTAGCTAGTAATGGCAGCTTCAGTCTAAGTGAGAATCACACTTGCCTGGGCAGTCCTGGCCAATGCGTGGGGTGAAGCTCGTAGAAAACAATCACATGAGGACCTCAGTGCCTCTTGGAAAGTTTCATGCTGAGAGGAGGTAAGTTTGAAGGAAAGTGAAAGCCTTCACAATTGCAGAAGAGAGGCAAGTGCAGAGAAAGTTTCCCATTTAGAACAATTCCCTAAACCCAACCTCCCTTGATTTACATGTGAATCCCAAAGAAAACTGTGGGATTAGAAGTCAATATCCCAAATTGCGGTAAAACAAGTAGCATAGCTTTGCAACCTCCCCCAGCAGACGGAAACCCAAAGGAAAGAGAAACATTCTCCTACTTTGCCGCTGAATAACTGGGTAGCTTCTGTATCTTGAGTATTGCAGTATTTCAGATATGGCAGCAAAATAATAGTTCCCGGTAATAATTCCAGCAGGCAAAGTTCAGGCTAGTGGGAAAGTACCTACTTATAAGCTTGTGTTTGCTATTCCCTGGGTACCCAAGAATACCTAGGAACACTTTTTAGAGCAAGAAGGTGAAGGTCAGAACCATGAAAATATGAGATTTTACATGTAAGGGGGGCATTTGCCTTACATATAGTTTGGTGTAGTTCAATAGTTTTCAGTATTACTGGGATACATTCTTTGTTCTTCTTCAATACAAGGGCTGTGGAGTGGACCAACTAAGGAGACTTAATTTAAAAAGTCTGAATTTTAGAGGGATGTCTGCAAAACCATAGTAACATCCAGGGGCATGTTGGAAGTAACCACTATTGTTTTTCAAATATACTGATTACATAATCTGCAATTTAAAAGATGGCCATAATTATCTAATGAATCTTCTGGGATGTTATGTCAGAGATGTTTGGCCTTGTCTAAGATCCAGTACAGAAGATGGTCCAATATAATTCTCTTTAAACTGTTATAGTCTCAGATACTTTAAGGAATCTAAGGGAACTTAATTAGCACCGTGCTGGGCCAAAAGATATAAAGAACAAGACAAAATACTGAGATTACAGAATAGTGGGCTCTAATATAACTATGTTTAAAGTGTAGCATGAGGAGAAGATGAAGATAGACAAGTTCATGGAAGAAGACATTTGAATTTGACTTTGAAAAATGAGTTGAAATTTTCTGAATTGCAGAGACAATGGTCAAAGCCCATTCAAGGTGAGGGAAACAGAATTGCAAACACATGAATAACCCTGTGTTTGGGAAGAGTGAGTAGTTTTGGGGCTAGAGCACAAAGTGTTGGAGGCAAGGACAGGGTATAGAGGATCTTTTTACACCTTGCTTATGAATTTAAACTTGATCATCTGAGACATTAGGAACCATGAAAATATTTAAATGAAAGAGGGACATAATTTGATCTTTGTCTCAGAAGGATTACTTTGGCATCAGTTTAGAAGACTGGAAATGGTCAAGATGAGGAAGAAAGAAGTTAGATCTGTCATTCATAAGCCAGGCTAGAAATGTCTACTGCCAACCAAGAAATATCCACCTTGGTTCTTGGTAACAGTGGGAAGCTGGAGGAGGAGGAGTGGAGTTTTGAGAAAAACCAATCAATTTTATGTTCATCAAGCAAATCAGGTAAGACATTATGTACTTTTATTTATCTAATTTGTATTATATATACTCAAAATAATCTTACATTTTAGATGGTTGGATGTGTTTTATCAAAGGAATGTTACCACAGAGGTGTGCAACCCCATTGCAAATTGTCTTGGTTGGTGATGGCCACATGCTTACCAAGCAGTAGTACTTTCTGTTTGGAGTTTGCTCTGGGCCTATTTCAAATTTCGTGAAGATAATGAAAGCGAAAAGGAATTAATAGTCTATTATATTTAATATAGCATGACTTTTATTTGAGTATGTCAAGAAGATACAGAATAATTAACTTTTTGAAAAGATTGAATGAAAGGATTCAAATAGGCTGCCTTTGACAGAATTTATGTAAATGTTGAAGTTCTTAATGTTGTTGTTATATTGTACAATTAGGGCTAAATTTTTAATGTCAAAGTATGATTCAAGATGTAAACATTCACTCAACAGATTTTGGAATAAATGCATATTTTAAGGGAAAGCCTCTGTCCCTATAACATTTCCATCCTTGGATCAATTCCCAATTGAAAGTTTGGTCCAGCTTTAGGTTCTGGAGGCAATCCTGTTCCTGGTTTGGGAAAATTAAGAAGGCTCAGGCAGATAGCTTTGGTGGAGCTATATATTAAGGTCTTTGGACAGCTCTTACTCTGATCTAATATCTTTGATTTATTAACTAGAATCCTAAAACCAAGCCCAACCTTGTATCCCGGTTTCAGTAGCATATTTTAATCCCTGTCCTTTGTCCTAATTCCTGCTTTGATAATGCATTTAGTATTCCTATTCCTTGAGATTGTCACTCTGACCTAATGACCATGGGATTGTGCTATTTTCCACGGGGCTTCTCAGACAATTCAACCATCTCTGTATCAGCTGCCTCCCCGTGTCACCCTACTCTGCGCTCTGCTTCCTGGGGGGATTTACTCCCGTTCTGTACAGGTAGCTAGATCTTATTGCTGGTTCTCAGCCTCGTTTGGCTTCTTCTGTCTATTTGCAGACTGTTCTGTGGTTCTAAAAATAAGCAGACCACAATATTCTGTATTTATTCTAGGATACTGATTTTGAGACAGTTTCCTCTAGAATCTGCGGTGATATTTCAAGAACTCCATGTTTATAGTTAATACAATTTTATTTAAAATATTCTTGATTATTATAAGCCTCCTCCAAAGTGTTAACTTTATGGCAGTGGAGCATGGATTCTGAAGTCAAGCTGCTGGGGTTTAAGTCCCAGCTTCAACATAAATCACTTGAGTGGCCATAGAGAAGTTGATTTTTTCCTCAAAGTTTTGGTTTCCTAATATATGAAATTATTATAATTATGGCCCTTGTGGGATAAAATGAGATTATCTAAGTAGAGAATTCATCACAGTGTTTGAAATATTGGCTGGCAAATATTGTTAGTTGCCCACCTAAGTTAGTCTGGCCCTCTGACAGTTTTGTGATGAAGAGTGATTGGAACACAGCCACACCCATACATTCACCCTACTGTCTATGGCTGTTTTCATGCTGCAATGACAGAATTCTATATGGTGGGCGCCTGGGTAGCTCAGTTGGTTAAGCGACTGCCTTTGGCTCAGGTCATGATCCTGGAGTCCCGGGATCGAGTCCCGCATCGGGCTCCCTGCTGAGCGAGGAGCCTGCTTCTCCCTCTGACCCTCTTCCCTCTCGTGCTCTCTATCTCTCATTCTCTCTCTCTCAAATAAATAAATAAAATCTTTAAAAAAAAAAGAATTCTATATGGTGATAGAGACTATGTGGCCCACATGCCTAAAATATCTATTATTTGGCCCTTTACAGAAAGAGTTTGCTAACTGCTGGCTTAAACCATCGTTAATTTTTCTTTTACTTGAGATTGAAAGCATCCTAATGAATACATTAGAAACTTTCAATAAATATTAGCTAATATTATTCTAGCAAAAAACTCTGCAAGGGAGTTACCACCTTTTTTCCCCAGTCTTCTACATAAATGTCCCATCTCCTCATTTGAAGAGTATCTTGAGATGGCAAAGAAAACAGATTGTAACAAACAAACAATCCCATTCTCATTTTGCAGATATTTACCTGGGAGTGAGGGCTTTTATTTACACCATAAAACCAATTGCAAAAATATGAAAAATAAATTAAATTGTATGTAAGGCTTATATAAGGCTGCACCTGTCATATGTACCTCTGATTTCAAAATGAATGTTCATCAAAATCCATTCATTTTCTTTATTCATTAATCTTATAAGGAAAATATGTATACAAACTTATACATATGTTTTAAGATATTCAACTATTTTATATAATAAGATACCAAGCAAGATTCCATTTGGGAAAAAAATTCTGTTCCTCAAAATAAAGTTGAATGGGTGTTGGAAAAATTTTAATTGGCTACTTAACTTAGAAATGAGGCCCCCGTTCTTAAGATCTTTAATTAGTTCTGAAGCTTTTTTGCCTATCTTAAATTGATTGAAGGGCTTTATAGGTTATAAGAAAGGGCACCTATCATTCTGGTTATCTGCCTCTGTAATACCAAAAGGTATTTATAATAGGAGAATGATGAGTGGTCAAGTTATCACTTCCCCTAACTAGTTGAGTGAGGTTGGTCAAGTCCCCTGAACTCTCCAAGCCTTGGTTTGCTATGGCAATACCTTAGCAGCCACCATGAGGATCAGAGGATATTGTTCTCTTCAAATACTTACTACTTCATTGCACAGATCTGACGCTATGCTATGTTGTATATGCATGTAGACGTTCTGATGATTATTACTACTAGACTGAAGATAGTGGAGTTAAATTGTCTTTGTTGGTATTCGTTTTCAATAGTAAACTAACTAAATACAATAAAACCTAAACGGTTGAGCCAGTCGTGGGAAAATAACATTGTAAAATGAATACATGATTGGTTAAAAATAGTATAAATCCCTGTCCTAGGATTCTACAGGACTCCTGGTTGCATGTGATGAGATACAAAAGCAAAAAATACTTAAATTTGCTTTAGGCGAAAAAAATTCAATGACAGACAAACTGAAAAGCCTAGAATGCACACTTGTGAGGGCTCTCTGGCATGGCTAGGTACAAGAGTCAAATTATGTTTTTGTAACCTCTCTCTCTCTCTCTCCTGCTCCTTCTCTCAACCATCTCTTTCCATTTTTGCTTTGCTGTTCTGTGTGGTAGTTTCATTCTTAGCCAGGGTTTCTTCCTATGATGACATGTAGTAGGTCTAGTGAAACATTCAACCTGTTTAGCAATTTCTGTAAAAATCCCGGGTGTCATTCTCATTCTCTTATTTATGGACAAGGGGACCTACATTACATGTCCATTCCTCAGAACCAGTTGTTAGGTCTGCGCCCAACCAAATCTGAAAGGCTGAGAACAGGGTAAGGGTTGGCTTTCTAAAAGGAGGAGAGAGCTTCTTTCACCGCAATTGAAATGCTGAGAAGATGTCCGTTACTCTCACCTCCTAAGTGTATGATCTTGGACAAGTTCTTGGCCTTTCTGAACCTTTGATTCATTGCCTTCTATTGGTAAGAATAGTTACTCTAAAACTAAAGCTAATTAAACGGCTTAACGTATTAATAAGCTTCCCAGAGTGCTGGCATTAGGTACCCTTAGTATATCTAATTCTTTCCCCTGTTTTTAGTGGCATGGAAATAAGATTTTTGAGGAAGCCAAGTGTAAAATAGGAGTCATTCTGAAATTTATACCATAATTTCATTTTCCTTTTGATCTCACACATTTATAAATAGAAGTCATGAACATCTATATAATATTTCATTTAGGTCTGGGCTACTTCAGGCAGCAAACAGACATATCCTGTGGCCAAGGGGATAAATTTAGCTCTTGTGTTCTTTTAGGACCTTGTGATACTCAGGTTGTTCCATTTATATACCCGGTGGAAGATGTCAAAATGTCATCAGAGACAGAAATGTCTGAACAAGCTCAGTATCTGTTGGCTCCTAGAGAATATTAGCCACCCCAGGCACAGGAGTCAAGAGAACTGTGGGACTATCAATCAATGTGTTGATTGGTAATTTGCTACTCTCCTGCTTTGTCCTGTTAATGTGAGGACAAAAGCTGAGTTAATATTGACACAATCTGAGGAACATGTAGCAATCTGAATGTGTTGTTTGTCCAATGAAGCCATGGTTATGTAGCTTTAGAAGTGTTAAATGTAATTAGTTGTAACTGATCTTGACTATCAAAAAAATGCATGGGAGGCAGGTTGTGGGGTATCCTTTTAGTTCCTGATTGATTTTTGCTGTAGGTTGTTTTTTGTAATTTTTCTAATAACAAACGTTGTGTGACAATATAACCTTCCTTCTAGCATATCGTGATCCTCGGTTTCTTGGTCCTGACATAATCCATTAGTAGCTGCATTATAAGCCCAGGTAAAAACACAGAACTGGTCAAGTCCCATTACAATGACAACCTTTGTTTAACAAAATGGTTTCCAAGTCTCTTTCTGTCGCATAATAAATTCAAGTAGCATAGAATAAAACATTTTGGTACCACAAAGTATTTGAAGACTCCCTTCAAATTCCTCTTAAGTAATTATGAAATCATTCATTGCTTATTCAACAATTTAAAGATATCTACTGTGTCTGCTGCTTGGCATCGAGCTTATAGCAGTGGACAAAACAAAAGCCCTGCTCTCAGAGAAATCACATTCTAGTGGATGGCAAAATCAGTTGTATTGGTTTGCTTGAGCTGTCATAACAAAATGCTACACACTGGGTTACTTAAATGGTAGAAATTTATTTTCTCATAGTTCTGGAGGCTAGAAGTCCAAGATCAAGGTAGCAGCAGATTTAGTTTCTCCTGAAGCCTCTCTCCTTGCCTTGCAGATGGCACCTTCTTGCTGTGTCCTCAAATGGTTTTTCCTCTCTGTGTGAGTGCCCCTGGTGTCTCTCTCTGTGTCCAAATTTCCTCCTCTTATAAGGACACTAGTCAGATTTGATTAGGGCCCACTCCAACAGATTCTTTTTAACTTAATCACCTATCTGAAGTCCCTATCTCCAAATACAGTCACATCTGTACTGGGGGTTAGGGCTTCAACATATAAACTTTAGGGAATACAGTTCAGCCCAGAACAACAATGAAAATGAAACCAATGACTGTGCATTATTAAAGATGGTACCCCAGTGCTATAAAGAAAAATAAAGCAGGGATATGATCGGGTGGTGAAAGGGGCAGTGTTGTAATCAGGATGGTCAGAGAAGGCCTCTTTGTTGAAATGAAGAGGAGGAGTAAGGCATGGTAGTATCTGGGCAAGAGTGTTTTAGGCAGAGGAGATGGTGTTCAGTGTAGTAGAAAAAGAGCCAAGAGACAATGCAGCCGGAGTGAAGAGTGTGAAGGGCTAAGACGAGATCAGAGGTACCTGGGGCCCATCTTAGAGGGCTCAGAGGCCCACTCAGAAAAGGATGCCATGGGCGGGGGACAAAAGATTACTAAACCCACCATCAAGGTTCAGTGTGGTCCATGCTGGTGGGGTTCTGCAGGGTGTTGTGGGTAGGCTGGCCACAGTGCCAAATGACAGTGTGGGGCACCTTGTTCAGATATCAAGATGGCGACAGCAGGCTATTGAATCAAGTGCAGGGGCCTTCTGGTTGCAGGACCTTGTGCAACTGTGCGGGTCGCATGCCCAGGCTGTGGGAATATAAGAGCGATGTAGCTGGCTCTACACAGAGGTTTCTTCACAAGTGAAATACATGGTTGGAAAATTGTGTAGTCTTATGGAAAGTGTATTCCCAGAGTGCAGATTTGAAGTTCCTGGTCAATTCCCAGTTTCCTTGTTTTCTATAGTCAGGGTTCTCCTGAGAAACAGAACCAGTAGGGACTATATACATATATATGAAGATTTATCAAGAGGAATGGGCTCATGCAGTTGTGGAGGCTGAGAAGTCCCACAACCTACGTTTGTCCTCTGGAGACCCAAGAAAGCCAGTGGTGTGATTTAGTCCAGCTGGAAGGCCTGAGAACCTGGGAAACGAAGTGTTGTAAGTCCCAGTCTGAGGATTGGAGAAGATGAGATGAGATGCCCCGGTTCAAACAGTGAGGCATAAAAAAAAAGGGATGAATTCCTCCTTCCTTTTGCCTTTTGTTCTACACAGGCTCTTGGGGATTGGATGGTGCCCACCCACATTGGGGAGGGCAGTGTAGCTAGAAGGCATCAAATCAAATAATCTTGTCTGAAAATATTGTCACAGACACACCCAGAAATAATATTTAATCTGGGCACCCTGTGTCCAGTCAAGGTGACACATAAGATTAGCCAACACAACCAGAGAAACCTTGGGTAAGTTATGTAACCCAACTGGTCCTAAATTTCTCACCTGTAGAAGAGGGATAATAGGCCCTGTCTTAAAAGGTTTGGTTTTGGTCCAATTTAGCCAAATAATAGTGAAAATGTTTGGTAAACTATAGAGTCCCATAAAAGGATTATGATTTAGTAATATATTTAAATTGCTTCTCCTTTATGTTCTGTTTTGACATCTCCTCCTTCCTGTAATTCCTGAACAAGGAAAGCATTTTGTGAACTAATGGTGATAATTTGCACTAGAAATAAAAATTATTCACCTCTTTTTTATGCAGGAAATCAGTCTCATTATGCGATACGTTTTATTATGGGCGAGAAGCCCAGACGTCAGATTGAATGTTATGCTTTGTCTCGTGACAAAACTGAGACTGTATATATCAATGGTCTTTATTCCTCTGCAGCAATTATTTGGTAAAATGAACCAATTCTAAGGGAGCCCGTTGTCCTGGCCTCCTCCCTCCTACTTCTTTCCCCTCTAGACAGTCATTTTTCTGCCTCTCTTGCCCAGCTCTCTCCCCAAAGAGCAGCTGTATTCGTATGTCTCACCCTGAGAGGGCAGGCAACTGGCTGCCGTCAAATTCACTCTGTGGCCTGGCCAGTGGGGAGCCATGGAGTGCCATCTGCTTGCCTCCGCTGCAGGAACTGAGTGTCACCTCTGCAGCCGTCCTGTTTACAGAAGGATAATAGAGTTATTCTTAACTAAGTGTATTGTTTGCCAAAGAAAGGGGCATACTTTCAAGCAGTAAATAAGGAGGAAGATGTAACCAACGCTGGTAAGCTTGCATATTTGGCTGCATATTTTAGTTTTCCTATAATCAAGTGAGAGATGACCACAGGCACATTGGGGACATACCTCTGATTGAATGCAACTTCAAACAGTGTGTCCCTCTCCACACAAAGATAAATGACCAGAATGCCTGACTTGTTGAAATGGAAATCTGTAAAAAAAGAAATATTTATTTTTACAAGTTCTATTAATTGTTTTGATCCTCAGAATCTCCCTTTGTAGCAACCCCGCCCCCAGTCCTGTCTATTGTTCCTAGGGCTACACTTGCAGTGTGGGGTAATAAGAAAGCACGGGCTTTAGCGTGAGACTTATACTATTTCTAAACAAAAGCACTTAAGTGTGGAACGTAGTCCCGTGCTCTACAAAGAGAAGATTCATAGCAGGTGTGAGTAAAAATGAGGAAAAGACAAAGAGATGAGACTTTAAAATGTCAAGAAATGAGAACGGAGTAAAAGGAGCAGCTTGGTAAAAAATGGTGCAAAAACTGGAGAAATATATAAAGGAAAATGGAAAGCAGAAAGGAATTTTTAAGTAAAGAGAAATGCCAGAGGAAAAAGGAAATTTATATCAGTGTCTTTTGTCTTAAAATCTTTTGTCTTACTTTGGTTTGAAAGGGGCTTTTCTTACTTGAGAAGATATTTTTTTTATCAGTGACATTTGTCTCTTACCTATATTTCTTAGAACATTTGGGAATCTTGGTCACTGATCTTTATATTTAGAGGACCAAATGGAAATTTTATAAAATTCTTGCTATTTTTAATACAGCTGCTGCTTGATCCCAATTGAATGTAACATCAGCAGTAGATGCCACTGACTGAACACGGCTATTCACAGAAATTTTCTCTTCCATTGGGGCAGGATTAAAATTTTCAGTAAGTTAAATGAGAACACTAGGGATCACTGCCACAACAGTCGACAGGTTTTGAGATTGTTCTATTGATAAAATACTTTCTAGTCCTTTCTAGTAAACAGTGGCTTCTCATTCTTGAAACTCTAAGCATTCAGTGATACCTAAATAATAAACATAACAGGAGGGTTGGAGACAACTTTTTCAGCATAAAGTGTATTCTGTCTCTCACCTATTTCCTCAGCTGATACTTGAAGATTTTTATTTTGAGGTATAGATTCTACACTGAAGTGCAGCACAAGTTCTGACCACAGTAGAGTTGCACTTTGTAGCTAATTTGCTCCTTCTCTTTAATTTGCTAAAGAGCAAGATATTAGAAAAAACCCTGGAAAGTTTTCAAGGGAATTATCTTACTTTCTGGCATTGTGTGGTGTTTATATTTTTATAAGCTTACTATGGCTCTAGAGAGAATTCTGTAGCAAGACAAAGAAGGGGGCTTCTCTTGGAATGAGTTTATCAATAAAATGATTGCAAAATGAGTTTCCTTTCAGAGTTTTGAAATCACGACAACATCCCAGTTTTTACAAACATGTCTGATTGGTTAAAAACAAAATTAAAAATGATTTTTGTGTGCCTTCAAGATATTTTTGTAGAAATAATTTTTTATTTTTGTTTATTAATAACAAAGTTACAATACCAGTAATTTTGATCTTCCATCGTTACCTATGAATATTGTGCTCTGAAAAATTCACATGATAAAGGGCAAATTTCCCTTTCTTCCCCTCAGAATATCTATTTTCCTTGATATTAATCTGACCATAAACAGAGCTATGTGACATACTAAATCTTATTTCTCAGCACCAAAGACACAACACAGAAAATAATCAAGAGATCCTCAAATCAAATTTTGCTGACAGTCCTAGGAGGACTATTAGAGTCAGTCTTCAAGTTTCGAATAGTTCTTTCAAATGACCTAGAGAATCATTTGATACCTATTTGTTCATTACAATTGAAAAAATGACAGGAAAATGAAAGTACCAAGCCAACAGGAAGCTTTTAGAAGTTAAGTATTATTATTGTAGCATTATTATCAATTTGAGTCATTGTAGTAGTAATAATTGAAACTATTCATAATCAGAGAGAGGAATTTATGGCCAAAATTATAAAAAGTATTTTGTTAGGGCTGTTAGTCAAGGCTTTTCACCGGAACAATGTCTATTGAATAAAATATATTATTAAAAATTGGTTTCTCATTCTTGGTAGAATATTTTTAAAAGATCTGTTGTTGTACATGTTATTAAAGTAACTGGCTCCTGAGGAAAGAACAGATTTTGTTTGATAGTCTTCTCATAAATTTGAGTACTAACGTCCTGATTAAACCAAAAATCTTCATGGATGATTCCCAAGAATAAAGACTTCTCTAGTCTCTTTAAAATGATTCTACAGCAACTTTCCAAATTTAAAGACTTCTCTCATTTCAAACTCTGAATGGATTGTGCAGCAGAGATTAAAACTTGGACTCCTTGACTTCTGGTCTTTTCCTTGTCTCTTCTACTTTAATTGGTTATATCACACTCCTAATTCCCCCTAGAGCTAAGAGACCAGGGGAAATGGTATGAATTAAAGAAGAAATGTGCACATATTTCATAGGGAATTCATAAAATGGATCAAAAAATTAGTGGACAGTTTTCATTTAAAATCCATCCAACTCCAAAAAAGGGAAAGGCTAAATGGAGATGGGTAAGGGCCTTTCTATATGAAACTTACTTGTTCGGATTTGCTGGGCATTTCCCTTCATTTGTCCAGATGCAGCTATTTACTTCTCAAACAGGCTGTTCTGCTACGGAATTGGTTCGTGCCCTTGTAGAAATGCTAAGGCTCTTGGCTGGGGCAGATGATTGCCTCTCCACATCGTCTCTTTACTGGGGCCTGTGGCTACCACAGTGATTTTTTTTTTTTTTTTTTACTCTGCCTTCTTTATTCTGTGTTTTGGAATGCTGCTCTGGGTACTTGATTCAAAGATACCTATCTCCTTGCCTGGGTGCTTGCTTCTCTATTATTATTGCTCATCTGTTTTAGCCCACAACCTTACATTAAACTCAGATGTGTCCTGAATTCGGGTGTGGGTATTGCATACTTATTTTTCTTTCTACAAATAACTTATCTAGCTGTTAAGCACCTGGGTTCTACGTTAACTCATAATTTCCAGGAATTATTCCACTTTGGTATCTGTCCCATGCTCTAGGTTCACTGTAGGCTACGTGTTACTTCTCTATTCCTTACCTTGTCTTTGAGATCTACTTGCCTCCCACTGTTTCAGAGCAAATATTTACCAAGACCTCTAGAAAGGGCCTCTGGATTCCTTAACAACCCCGCTTTCCTCCTTGAGAAGCCCTGAACAAATATTTCTTCATTATGTAGCTGGTCCTTGTACCCAACTGTCAATATAATGGTATTTATAATAAACAAAAAATAGGAGTCCTGAAAGGTAAATGTTTGAGTTTGATGCCAGAGTCTTCTGTTCTCTTAGCTAATTAATACGACGTTGGTTTAGATATGGTGGGTGTACATTGCTCTGAGTCTGAGGAAAAGTTTATAAATCTGGAAAAAAATGTTTTGTAAGTGTGTGTAGTAGTAATATTGCTGAACAAAACCAGGTGCCAACCAAAAAGCCTAGCTTTGAAGGAAAGCCTCCTGGTTGAGTTATGAGACAGCTAGAGAGCAGCAAAATAGATATGGATCCATAAGCCCTGCAGGAAAAACAACTTTAATCAGGGCCTGACACATTGGGTGATTGTAACGAAGTCCCTTGGTATGTGTAAGCCCTGGATCAAATGGTACCAATTGACTATTGACATGCGTTACATTAGTGTAAAACTGGATGAAAAACTGGCTATTGCCCTGCACAGACTCCAATAATGAGAAGTGAGGTTCTTGTGAAAGAAGAGGACTTGGTTTGTTTTAGGAAAACATATGTGCACTGGCCCAGGTGATACCTCTGGTGGACTGAAATTCCTTTGGTGCAGCCTTTAGACACTGTAGTGGCATTTAGTGCTGTCTTTCCAGGCCTCTCCTCATGACAGGCCTCTTTGACTCCTGAAATTGATTCCATGGTTCTGAATACCAGTAGCTAATGCTGGCGGCCTGATCCGGGAGCCAGGAACATCGTCCTGCCCTGAGCGCACCTAAAATGGATTTTACAAGGGAGTGGTGCATACCATGCGTCTGGGTGCAGTGAGGCATGTTTCTAGCACTTTTCACAGATCATAAATTAATTTCAAATAAACCTCTCTCCTCCCACAAAATATAATGCCAGAGAAAAACTGTCATCATGGTTTTTCTATAGCATAGTGCCTGAGGGGGTAAAAGTCATTTTCTCCTGCATTTGTTGACTGCACACATGACAGGCGCCAAATGCTAGGCTGTCCATAAATGCGTGGCATGTGTGTCCAATTCAAAATAATTTGTAGTTGGGAGTAGATTCTCCACACCTTCAGCTCTGAACCTGAAAGAGTGGAAAGAGCTGTGCCTACTCCAATTTGAAGATGGGTATTATGTAAAGTCCCAAACTGACATGTCAGGAGCCCCCAAATGTCCTGTCTTCACTGTTCTGTATTGCAAATGTAAGTGATTATTCTTGATAGTTATTCTGGAAAAGGTAAGAAGGAGCAAGTAGGACATGTAGTCTTATTTTACTACTATGCGTGGGCATCTGGTAAACAATAAAATAATGCTCTTTAATATTGCTGCAAGATGGGAAGCATGAAATCAGGTTTTCCAGAACTTAAAATTCATAGTGTTTCTTTAATGTGTGTGGAGCACCTGCTTTTTTATACTTAACCAAAATTTACTAAATTGATTATATTAAATTTGGTTGATATCATTAGTTTAGTTTTCTTGTTTTCTTTTGCCTTATTATATAGTGGGGGGCCAAAGAAAGCCTTATTTGATTAACTATGTTATTTTTTAAAGTGATTGTGGGTCAAAGAGAATAGGAAATACTGAGCTGATGGAAGAGGGAGGAAGGAAAGCAGATGTTTTGTTAGTAGCGAGTATCCAGGAAAACTCCATATAAACTTTCATCAGTAGTCTTTTCTTCCTGCCTAGATCCTCTCCTGATTTCTAGAACTACCTATCTAACTTTCTATAGACTACTCTTCTCCTATATTCTATGGGTACCTCAAACTCAACATCCAACTAAACTGCTCATTTTTCCTCTAAATGTGTTCATCCTTTCATAGTCTCTGTCTTAGGGAATGATACCATCATTCAACCAAAGACAGAAACCCAGGAGTCCTCTCGGGTTATTTTGTCCACCTTCACTCTTACCTAATAGCTATAAATAGTTCATTCAGTTTTATCTCCAAAGTTCCCTACCCTTTTATAGCCAAGTCTACTGTTTTAGCAGTTCTTGCTTGGATTACTGGGCAGTGGGCTCCCTGACTATCCTCCATCCCACTTTAACTCAGTCTTTACCCTGCAGCCATAGCCTTCTAAAGGCAAATAGGATTACATCACTTCCGTGATTAAACCTTTGACAAGTTCTTAATGATATATCTGTGGTTGCTTCTTTAATCTTACTTCCTACTACTGAGCCTCTGGGGTCCTTTCACTGTATGAAGAGCAGTTTTCAATCAGTACAGTGCTGTTTCATAATGCCATGTCATTGCATATGCTATTTTCATTACTGGAAACACCTTCTTAACTTTGGAACCTGGTTGGAGATTGCAAGTCCATTCATTGTGAACTCATATTTCTTCATCTGGGAAGCCCTCCATGATGTCTTAGTTCAAATTATTCTTTTTCTCTAGCCCTCCTAGTATTGCTGGTTTCTCTGTTTCCCTTATTTATTCTAAGCTCTTTAGGGTCAAGAGCAGTGCTTTTTATATTTTTGTAGTGCAGTCCAGTCCCTGATATATGATGGATACTCAATGTATATTTGTTGAATCAGCATATGGATGCAATGATAAAAGCAGAACTTGTTTGGGATGAGGGATGAGGAAATATCAGTTTGGAGAGAAGATTTCTATTATGTTGGGGGATTTGGCAATATGTAGACTTAGGAACTAAATGAAGATTTGATCTTAATTCAGATTATTTGATTTGAATTTCTGGGGCATATTGATCCTGAGGAAGCCAACAGCTATTGGAGATTACTGTAAGGGTGCAGAAATAGTAACATTCATATAAAAACTGAAAAAAGACTTAAATTCCTCTTGCCCTTCCTTTCTACCTTTCCCCTTCTCTCTCTGTAAAATAAATATATTATAATGGATTTTTATATTTTAAGGTGACTATATTGATATGTGTGCGTGTGTGTGTGTGTGTGTGTGTGTATGTAACTAAAAAAAACCTTAAATACAGTATAATTCTTTTTTTTAACTGAACAGTAGCATGTTGATGTTGGTCATGATCTGAAAAAGACTTTGGGGCTAGGAAGGGAAAAGGGAACTCAAGTAATGGCAAAGCCAGAGTATATATTTTGAGAACCAGCCCTAGGTGAGAGGAAGAAGCAGAGGCAGAGTCCTGGGGCCTCAGAACTTCATTCTCTGCCTGTCGAGGAGGGAGTGGGAGTCAGGGCTAAGTGGTGCACGGGGTTCCCACTTTCTCAGCTGTGCAGATACCATGGACAGAGCTAAGGCTGCGTTCCTCTGGATTAGTGAAGACGCTGGGTACATGTGGGAACTTTTTTGTTGTTGTTTTTTTGTTGTTGTTTTGTTTTGTTTTTTCCTTTTGTAAGTCATACTGAACTGATTATGAACATCAGAATTACCAAAAGCTTTGTCTAGCTCAGTTATCCTCTGCTCATACTCTGCAGTTTTAGCAGTGCTGAGAATTGCCAGTCAACATGTTAGATATCCATTCCATTGTAAGCCCACCCTCTCGGGCTTTCTCTTAAATGGGAGAGAAGCACCTAGGGAAGAAAATGCATCCAGTGACTTCTGCAGTAGGGGGTTCATGAAAAGGTAGCTGAGACTGCCAGGGATTTAAAGGCATATATGGCCAAACTAAAATGGCAGGTAGATTTTCATTTGTGGGATACTCTTTACTTCAGTGTGTAAATGTAAGTTGTTATCCTAAGATTGTTTTCACCATCTGGCCAAAAAGCAATATATGTGCTCCCAAGAAGGAAAAGCCACCAGTTCCTATGTTCTAAGCGCTAATCCAGATACTTTAACTTACTCATCCTAACAGCACTTAGGCATGGGTTTATCATCCTGATTTTGCCATTTATAAGAAGCTGGGCTTCACATCTAGTAAGTGGTATAGCTGGGTTCGACTCTGGGTCTGGCTGATTCGGATCCCTGTTCACATTCTCTTCTCCACATCACATCTGGCTGGCAGCAAGAGAGTCAAATCTGACAGGGACCGTGAAAAGCCTGGAATTTTCAGCCCGCTAGGCAAGCAGTAGTGCCATAGAGGTAAGTCACTGTGAGCTCTGTCATTTATTTCTGTCTACTTTAAATCTCTTATCTGTAGGGTGAAAAGCATTTACAAAGCTTTCAGAAAAATGCTTTGTGATTACCAGCACTAGGCGAGCAATGGCTTGCCTGTTTTCCACAGATAGCTGCAAAATATGTCTTTTAGGGAGAATTATCTGCTTCCTTCCACCTAGATTCATATACAAACACACTGATGAAAAAATCTGTTTTGGAAATCCCATAGTCCTAGGTGTTAGTAGATACTTTCTCTTCTGGGCTGCATTGAATCAGATGAAAAAAAAAAAACAAAACAAAACCAAACCTTGAAAAACAAAAAGTAAATATTCAGTTGTAAATAAATAAGAATTGTTACCTCCTGGTAACAAATTCCTGTTCTAGAGTAATTCCTGTTAAATCTAAGAATTCCTGGGTGTAATTCTATTGATATGAAATATCAGGTATTCCCCACCAATGTGCTAGATATTTTTTTGTGTGTGTTTTGTAGAAAATAATTAAGGAAAGGGTTATTAATTCTTTACCACTTAAAAAACATAGCTAGCCCCTCTTGTTAGGGTCTACTTGGATGACACTTTTACCTTGAATTGGCATCTCCCGTGGTCTGATGACAGCTTAATCTTCATTGTCCTTTGTATTTTTCCATGTAGACTTCAGCTATGGGAATAATTCTTCACAAATTGCGCAGCTGACCTTCTCTAAGTAGGCCCCTTCTGCATGGTTAGAAGATTTAGAATTGCACAAAAATGTCATGATTCATGAATCCCTAGATACCTTGGACTTCTTGCTCTAATATACCTTGTTGAAAATATAGACCCTGAGATCCTCGCTGCTTTCCCAGGTGGACCTGCGGAACCTTCAGGCCTGGAGCTTTGGTCTTGCTGTAGCCGCTATGCTTACTGTCCTGCTTGAGCTTCTGGAGTCAGGGAATTCCTGAGGGAGGAAATTCTGAGTCCTTGATAAAGAGCTAGTTTTTGTAATATTCCCACTGAAAAGAACGAACATAACCTTTAAAGGGTAGAGGATTTGTTATTCTAAGTCTCTTTTATAGTCCAAGCTTCCTGATTGTATTTGAGATGTCTCTTGCTCGCAAAGTACACTGTCCTGGCTGGAAAACACTTGAATCAGCCAGCCATGGTAGGAAGACTGCTTTGCTCAACTCTGCTTTGCTGTTAAAACATTAAGTGTAATCTGATGTGTCAATAGAGTCACCTCGGGTACCCAGAATCATTTTAATTCCTCTTACTGTCAAAACATACTGTCAATACTGACACGAATTGGCATTAAAAATATATGCGAAATCACCTGGAGAACAGCACTTTTTACTGATAGGAGGTCTTTTTAAAAGCAGTGACTGTCAAAGATTCAATTTGAACTCTTTTTTGGCTTTGAATTTTACAGAGTAGCTTTTTTTTTTTTTTTTTAAACCTGACCTGTTTTGCATCATTCAAGCCTATCAGTGGAGGAAAGAAGCTTTTCCTTTTTATCTGACCCTATGGGAGATGTTGTACATTCCCAGTGTGTGCCCCGAAACAGATGTGCAAGATGACACATAAGGGGATGACATCACTCATGGCTAGTGATTAAATGCTTCCCTGGGACTCACAAAATGCACTCAAAAGAAAATGGAAAGGAGGAGTGATGATCACAACATCTATACTCCACCTGGGTGCATGTTTTTGCCACTGTAGATAGATTTTAATTGGGGAGAAATATGAACGCACAAAATGAAAGAATATAAATATTAAAATATTAGATTTCAGTTTTGGAGAAGTATAAACTTATACATATATTTGTAACATATTATATTACATTTCATGTGCTTTATAATTTATAACATGGAATATATAATATATAAATGTATGCACGTATACTATGTGAAATATATAAATATGCAATACATAAGTATGTTCACTGTATACTATATACATGTAGTGTTCTAGATCCCCAAGCAAATAGAAAAAACAGGAAAGAAATATTTTATTTTTTGATAAGTGCATATTATTTGCTAAGTTGGATGTGGAGGTTATCTAAGTATTTTTTATAAATATTATATTTGAAGAGGTGAAGCATTATTTATCGAATAATTCATTTATTAACATTTGATGTATACATATCAACTGTATATTTACTGACATTTGGCACATACACAATTGTTTGTTTTGTTTTCTTGTCTTCCTTTGCAGAGTCTTTGGTGGATAAATGACCTATTGAACTGAAAAGTGAACATCCTTGCATTTCAATCTTTGAAAGCAATAGATTCTATTGACAGCAACACTAGATTTCTTTGTTGTTTGCAATCTAAAAGCTGGTCATTCTTTTTCTATTTTGCTAATGTTAGCAGGTTGTGTGTATGTGTGTGTGTGTTTGGCAGCAAATCACTCAGCTGACCTTTTTCATAATCAACTACAATAAGCAGAGTGTGTGTGTATGTGTGTGTCCCTGCACTTTTGGTGTGATAGACAGTTTGCTTAAATATATGGGAAAAGTTAATCCCTCTGCCCCTGACCTTTGGCACAGGAACCTTGTGCTTCCAGTAGAAAGTGTGGTAAATGCCAAGTCCTTTGGGCAGAAGATGTTTGCATTAATGTTTTCTATGCTGGAGCCTGAGCCATAGATTTTCTGTCAGCCATCCTTTGCAGTGCTGATATGGAGTAGGTTGAGTTGTATATAGAATATAGTGCCCGATGTCATCTGTTTTGACACCCTGAATATTTTAACCACAGCCAGTGTATTAAAGGAGAATGCCTCCCACTCCCTACCATGCATGTGATTACCATGTAGCATGGGAAGTGGAAAAAATGATGCAGTTTAATATGATTGTCAAAGGTCAGTTGTCATGTTAATTTTCAAGAGCTTGACGCTTAAAGTATGACATGAAGAGGGAGGAGGACAGGTATGGTGTATACCAACCTTGTAAATACAGTTAACTCTTGATTTTCTCAGAAATCCAAGGCTGTGACACTGCAGCACAACACAGGCAGACAACTCTGCATATGCTGGTCTCTCTGTCTGGAAGATTTGGATTACAGAAAATACATGTTGCAAACAGGGTAAAACAGCTTTAGGGGAAAGACCCTGCCCTAGGAGATGGAAAGTTGTCCAGTCTGGCATCTGGATTTAGCAATTTAGAAGTAAGCCTTGACTCCTCTGTTTCTACCTTGCCTCCTCCAAAGAGACACAAGTCCATTGATTCCAGCCCTTAAGTAGCATCTGAATTTACCCCCTCCTGTCCAGTTGCATTTCCATTGCCTTGGGTTCCCTTTATCTCTTGTCTAGATTATTTGCCAGTTTACTAGATGGTGTCCAGTGCCCACTTCTGGCTTCTCCAATCCATTCTTTGGTGTGATTAAAAAGCTACAAATCTACCATGTCCCTATGAATTTAGTGGGATGTTCTCAGATGCACCGTGCTTCCCATGCCTTTCTGTCATTCTATATATTGCTATCTCTACATTTCCTACATTTGTATCTTCAAGTCATCCTTTAAAACCTAAGGTACATATCACCTCCTCCCTGTAAGCCATTATTAGTCCTTTGGGCTCCCGTGCCGTCATGTGCTTGTTTTGGGTATAGGCCTTTTCCTGATTTATTAGAGTTGTCTCTGGATAATTATCTTTATAACTCTTGCTCTCTAGAACATATGCTTCTGAGGGCAGGGATCATTATATATATATACTTTTTGTATTCCAGAGCCTAGCACAGAGTAAGTGCTAAACAAGAATTTCTTGAATTAAATACTGAAAGAACATGACTTTTAGAGAGTGGAATGAGATATGACAGGTAGTATTCCTAGTAGATGGTCAGTAAGAGAGTGTTCATTTGGGAGATGGTTGGTGACGTACATTTGTTCTCATAGATCCCTTCTCTCAACCTCGGTAACTGCTCACCTACACCAGTCTTCATATGATCGCTCTCAATCAGCTTGGGAAAAATCATGAAAATCCTTGCATGCTACCTCTCGATTTAATTATAATCCTTGCTGTTGGGAAAGGAAGACCTTTCTTTCTTCTTCCTCCAGTTTCCAAGAGGAGGGATTTCTTCCAATTATTCCTGGGCCTTGCCTCATACAATTTATTTCCCACTGGAGTAAGAACGAGTGGCTGATAATAACCCATTATCAGATATATGATTTGCAAATATTTTCTCCCATTTAGTAGGTTGCTGTTTTATTTCACTGATAGTTTCCTTTGCTGTGCAGAATGTTTTTAGTTAGATGTAGTCCCACTTGTTGATTTTTGCTTTTGTTCAAAGCTTTTGCTTTTGGTGTAAAATCAAAAAACTCGATGCCAAGACCAGTGTCAAGGAGCTTATTGCCTATACTTTCTTCTAGGAGTTTTTATGGTTTCAGGTCTCACATTCAAGTCTTTAATACATTTTGAGTTAATTTTTGTCTATGGTGTAAGAGAGGGGTCCAATTTCATCCTTTTGCATGTACCTATCCTGTTTCCCCAACATCATTTATTGAAGACACTGTCCTTTCCTTCATTGTATATTCTTGGTTCCTTTGTCATAAATTAACTGAACATATATGTGTGGGTTTTTTTCTGGGCTCTGTATTCTGTTCCATTGATCTATGTACCTGTCTTTATGCTAATGTCATGCTGTTTTAATTACTCTGTCTTTGTAATGTAGTTTGAAATCAGGGAGCATGATGCCTCCAGGTTTATTCTTCTTTCTCAAGATTTCTTTGGCTATTTGGGATTTTTTTGTGGCTCCATGCAAATTTAGGACTATTCTATTTTTGTGAAAATTACCACTAAAATTTTGATAGGAATTACATTGAATTATAGATTGCTTTGGGTAGTACGGACCTTTTAACTACATTAATTCTTCTAGCCTATGAGCATGGCATATCTTTCAATTTATTTGTGTCTTTTCAATTTCTCTCACCAATGTCTTATAGTTTCAGTATATCAACTCCACTGAGAGTAAAGATATTATATAGACTTATGGTTATAATATCTTCCCTGAGCACCTCTCTGTCTTACTTGGGAAAATTGGGGTAAAGTCTTTAGGGACCTACTGTTAGAGTCTTTAGAGCATCCTTATTCCATAATATCAGCCTCATTCTGAATTCTTAGATAATTATAATGCACATGGCGTGCCATTAAATGCTATAGGCCATGCCTAAAGTAGACCAAAGCAAAAATAACTCCCTCCCTCAATTCTCTTGGCATATTATTGAGGAAATATCCTCTACAAGCAATGGGACTTTAAGGACAAATGAGAACTTCACAGAAACTTGTTAGAGGCTAGCAAAAGTACACAGGAGATGACTGGAGAAGACCTCATGGAGAGGAGGATTCCACTTGATCTAGGATCTAAAATATGGATAGATTCATGTAGGTGATATGGAGAGATGAGGACAATGATGTCCTAATAAACTAGCTCCCCCTTCCCATTTCCACAGAACTCTGATTTGTAGTATTTTCCAGTTTCTGTGGTGTAAATACTTCTACCACAGCCAATTTCAAGCTATCAGTAATTTAACAACTGGCTTAAAAAAATTCTTACAGATTTAAAAACTTTGTAATGAGTCTGTTTGAACAAGGTTTTCCATACCACTGGATGAAGAATGCACCATGGGATATTATAAGCAAGGGTACATATTAATGAGGTTCCATTAAGGGACAGAAAACACTGCTGTCTGACTGTATCGGGAGGTTCTTGTTAGGAGGAGATGATGATAAGATCTAAGATGTAAGTTGAGATAGAGTTTGGAATCTTTGTTATGTATTTGAACTTTATCCTTTAGTCCATGGTGAGCTCTTGGCAACTTTTTAATAGAGAAATGACAGGATAAACCAATATTTTAGGAGGATTGACCTGTTGTTAGTTATATGTTGGGTGTTTTTAGGGGAATAGAAGGAAGCAGAGAAGGTAGTTAGGAGCTACTTGAAATTCTGTAGGTGTGGAGTGGTTAGATAAAGGACTAGATTTAAGGAAGAAATGACTAGTGTGGGAAGTGAAGGATGGAGGAAGGGAAGAGAGTGGGGCAGTCCATCTCTGCTCCACATGGCAACAACTGGGTTGACTTGAAAGTGCGGATTCTTAACACTGTTGGTGTGAATGCAACCTGGTGCAGCCACTCTGGAAAACAGTATGGAGGTTCCTCAAGAAGTTAAAAATAGAGCTACCCTACGACCCAGCAATTGCACTACTGGGTATTTACCCCAAAGATACAGAGGTAGTGATCCAAAGGGGCACCTGCACCCCAATGTTTATAGCAGCAATGTCCACAATAGCCAAACGATGGAAAGAGTCCAGATTTCCATTGACAGATGAAATAGATAAGGAAAATTTGATATATATATATATATATATATATATATATATATATATATAATGGAATATTACTCAGCCATCAGAAAGGATGAAATCCTACCCTTTACATCGACATGGATGGAACTGGAGGGTATTATGCTGAGCAGAATAAGTCAATCAGAAAAAGACAATTATATGGTTTCACTCATATGAGGAATATAAGAAACAGCACAGAGGATCATAGGGGAGGGGAGGGAAAATGGAATGGGAAGAAATCAGAGAGGGAGACAAACCATGACAGACTCTTAACTATGGGAAAGAAACTGAGGGTTGCTGGAGGGGAAGGGGGTGGGGGATGGGATAACTGGGTGATGGGCATTAAGAAGGGCACGTGACGTGATGAGCACTGGGTATTATATGCAACTGATGAATTATTGAACTCTACATCTGAAACTAATGATGTAGTATATGTTGGCTAATTGAATTTAAATAAAAAAAAAGAAAGCATGGACTCTAATCAACTCATTTACTCATTTGGGGATTGATGTTGGCTATTACTGGCATCTTCTCTGGTGCTGTTGTAAGAACACCTATACATAGACTTTACATGTGGCTTCTTGGCTTCATTACAGCATAATGACTGGATTCCAAAAGCAGGCATCACAAGAGATAAAAATCACTTCACTCTCCATGATTTAGCCTTAAGAGTCATGCGATGTTCTGCTGCTGCATTCTATTTGTTGAATGAGTCACAAAAGCACAGTTTTAAAAGGAGGGTAAATAAGACTCCACCTTTCGGTGGGGGTATAGGAAGGTTCTAAAAGACCATCTGGGAATGATACACAAGGGTTTCTCAATAAGTGATTGCTTATTCTTGTTTTCTTTTTCCAAAATTTGCCATCTGTATGATTTGTTTTCTCTTTTTTAATTTACTTTATCTATCATCTATCTATCTGTCATCTATCTATCTATCTATCTATCTATCTATCATCTATCTGTTTGTTGAGGTATAATTGACATGCAACATTATATTAGTTCCAGGTGTATAGCATGCTGATTTGATATTTGTCTATGTTGTAAAATGATCACCATGATAAGTGTAGTTAGTGTACATCACCATACATAGTTACAGAATTTTTTTCCTTGTAATGAGAACTTTTAAAATCTATTCTTTTAGCACTTTTATATATGTGATACAATATTATTAACTATAGTCACCAAGCCATGCATTACATCTCCATGACTTATTTATTTTATAACTGGAAGTCTGTGCCTTTTGACTCCCTTTACCCATGTATTCTTATTAAATGGGTTTAAGTATCTTCAGTTAAACTAGTTTCCTCTGTAGCTCTCAATAAGTGAATGATATGATTATGTGTGGTACTGTTGCACTATACTGAAGATAATACAACTCTCTGAGAAGGGGGAACAAGACTTTACTCTATATGATGAGCTTGTTTTTGGATTAGTTAACTGGGGAAAAGGAACATAATAGTAAACTACAAAGTTTTATTGAGAGCTTATCTTGTACTAGACTCTGTGAATCATTTTTATTCACTATCTCATTTAATCCTTACATGTAAACTTAAAAGGTAAGTATTATTAGCCCCATTTACAAAGGATAAAACTGAGTTTTAGACAAGTGAAATAATTTGCTTAGGGTCACACTGTTAAGTATTGAAAACCGGATTTTATACCAGGTCTGTGTTCTTAACTGTTATAGTCTACCTCCTTTCCATGAAATAAGGAGGCAGCCAGAATAGAAATATAACCGTTAGTTGGACTGCAAAGAAATAAGTATCTAGGAGTGGGATTGTTGATGTTACACATCAGTAATAGTCACAATATGGAGGTGGACTGGGATTCAGGAAGTGATGGAGTGAGGCAACTGCCTGCAAATTTTGCAATCCTTTGAATTAAAATATAGGTCTCAAGTTAGAATATGGAATTAAGTAGGTCAGAGAACCTTGAAGCATGTTTTCAGAGGAGTATAAGCATCTTCACACATCTGTTTCAGCACTGACAATATTAGATGTTAAAAACATGTTTCACATATCTGCTTCCCCCACTAGGTTCTGAGCTTTTGGCAAAGTGCCTACAGGACATAGTAGATAGTCAATATATGTCTGTAAGCCTATATAGAAAGGAATTGCGATTTATTCTTTTTTGACTCTGTATTTATTTCCATTTTGTTCCCCCTAATTTTCTTTTGTAAAGTTTCTTTAAAGCAGTGTGTTTTAGTGATTCTAAGTGAAACCGAAGTATAGGATCTCTCTCTCTCTCTCTCTTCTATTAATCATTCTTAGTCCAGTGCCTGAAAGAGGGAGAAGCCCATCCTTGTTTGTAATAATCCTGGTGGGTGAACCCTAAGAGGAAGATATATCCCAGAAGAATGGAAGCAATACTCTCTT
This sequence comes from Callorhinus ursinus, assembly GCF_003265705.2. Classification (NCBI taxonomy): domain Eukaryota; kingdom Metazoa; phylum Chordata; class Mammalia; order Carnivora; family Otariidae; genus Callorhinus; species Callorhinus ursinus. Next base: position 11,253,676 of record NW_027397104.1, on the reverse strand, counting down.
ATGGTCCCTAGAGAGACTCATATGCCTGCCCAAAATACTATATAGGTACGCCTCTGCAATAAAAATGTGGGGAAGAGTTCAGTCGTTCATCTGGACAATTAGAAAACTGCTAGAAACTGTATGGCTTTATGTTCTTTAAAGTAACCAATTTATTGTATTGCTGTGACATTTTATCTGTTCTTACATTTGACATTTATGTGATTAACACCTCTGGTGATGGTTGAAATTAAACACAGACTAAAAGGACTCAGGCAGAACAAGGATGTTCTCCAATTTTCCTGGAGATTAATCTCTCCCTCTCAAATTTATAAAAGTAAACTTTTTCTTGGTTTGTTTTTGCCTCCCCAAAACTCTTTTCTAAGTTATAATTAGAGATGAAAATTAAGATATCAGTGAAAAAATACACTCTGATTTATCACTTCTGACAAAGGAGGTCTTTTCCCTGGGCTGCATCTGAGTTCCTTTCTTTAGAGGAAACAGCAGGTGAGGGTGACTATTTCTCAGCTGGTGGCAGCTTCCAAGAGAAGAATTATGTCCAGGAAAATATTTGAGATTTAAGGCGCATCAGAAAAGAGGCATCATATCAAATTAAGATATTATTCAAATCAACTCACTATCCAATTTTTGGATGTGAAATCCTGATATTTCAAGGTTAGAGTTTTAACAACTCATGCTCCTTATAGACCGATGGCCTAAATCTCCCAAACAAGGTCACGTAAAAATGGCACCCTCCTTTGGGAAAACACAAGGACTAGCATTTAATGAGCATTTACAAGCCAAGTGGCTGATTGACTATGTATTTGTGCTCCCCTTTTGATCTTTATAAGTCTTTGATGCAAGTATTATTATATAGTTGACACTTGAACAATGTGGGGGTTAGGAGTTCAACCCCTGTACAGTTAAAAATCCATGTATAACTTTTGACTCCCCCAAAACTTAATAACTAATAACTTACGGTGACTGGAAGCCTCACTGATAATATTAACAGTCAATTAACATATATTTTGTATGTTATATGTATTATGTAGTATAGTCTTAAAGTGAGCTAGAGAAGATAAAATGTTATTAAGTAAAACCTAAGAAAAAGAAAATACATTTACACTACTCTACTGAATTTGTTGAAAAATATCTGTGTATAAGTGGTTCAATGCTGTTCAAGCTTGTATTGTTCAAGAGCCAGCAGTATCTATTTTTTTTATATTTATTATTTATTTTAAGAGAGTGAGAATGAGAGAGAGAGAGAGAGAGCATGAGAGGGGGGAGGGTCAGAGGGAGAAGCAGACTCCCCACTGAGCAGGGAGCCCGATGCGGGACTCGATCCCAGGACTCCAGGATCATGACCTGAGCCGAAGGCAGTCGCTTAACCAACTGAGCCACCCAGGCGCCCAACAGTATCTATTTTTTTAAGAGGAGGAAACAGGCTGAGAAGGAATCAGTGACTTGCCCAGGAACATGTAAAACATAAATAGGAGAGCCACAAATGGAATCCAGGTTATCCTAAATCAATGCTTCTCAAGTCACCCCCTCTTTTTTAAATAAACCCAAGAGGCTCCAATGCCCACATGCCTACCTGTCTTTTTCTTCTTAGTTGTGAGGTACTGCTCTTTATTTCTACCAGCCTAGACTATTGTTTCTGGCTGGTTTCCTTCTTCCCTTCCTTCCTTCCTATCAGGAAGTCAATAGGTTTTCTTTATAATTTTCAATATTAAAAAATATAGATTATCCTTATTTCATTAAATCTATGATGCCATTGATCAAAAGATGCACTACTGGACGAGGTTCTACTAAGAAAAAAAATGGTTTCGACTAAACTGTGACAGAATGCCGGGGTGCCTGGGTGGCTCAGTTGTTAAACATCTGCCTTCGGCTCAGGTCATGAGTCCCACATCGGGCTCCCTCCTCGGCCGCAGGCCTGCTCTCCCTCTCCTACTCCGCCCCAACCCTGCTTGTGTTCTTGCTCTCGCTGTCTCTCTGTAAATAAACAAATAAAATCTTAAAAAAAAATAAACTATGACAGAATGCCTTAAAGACAGTCCTGTGTGATGCATGAATCAGTCACATCAGCCACTCATTGTCTTTCGTTAATGACAAGGGATTTAGCAATTCCTTTTATTTTCAGTTCCTCTGCTTGGCATGTGTTAGCTAATCCCTTTTGTATGCATCTTAATAACAAAACCTAATACAGCTTCATTTGCTTCTGGTATTTTCTTTCTTAGGTTCTGTAAAACACATGGTTATTGTTTCTTAGGAAAATAGGGGGCTCTAGTCATTCCTGATATGATGAATATTTGCTTCACTAAATCAAATTTATTCCTCACTGCTTTATTTCTGTTATTTCTGCGTATGTAATGATTTCTCCTTCAATGCAAATAATAGTGAATCCTATAGAAGATATTTTAAATGGCAATTAATCTCAACACCAAAAATACTCAAAACTCAGTGGAAATGGTGGCAATGTAAATATTCATAATCAAGGCGTGACAACCGCATCAAAACGATCACCAGGCCGGTAGTGACTACAACAGGCTACTGAATGTAAGACTCATCCCAATTATAGAGATATTAAAATGTGAAAAACTTCACACTGACTATTGACTATGCCTTTGGATAGCTTCTGTTTTCTGCTTCTTAGATTCTGATCAGATCCTAGCTCTTTTATTCTTGATGCATCCTTTTCTCCCTCCCTCTCATCCTGCAGAGAGATACTGCTGTGTGCTGTGCCTCTATCCACTATGATATGTTTCTTCATCTACTCTAGGCTGCACTTTGGAATTTACCCCAAGGCCTGTTATAAATGTTCAGAAAATTAAATTTTCCTTTTTCCTCTTAGGGAGAGAAAACCTGACTACATTTCCAACTTTTGGCAGCGTACGTTCCCCATTTCCGTTGTACCATGTTGATATGTAGCCCTTTGCTGGTAGATGTAGTGAGTATAAAGGGATTTAACTCAGCACTAAACTTTTTAGAGAACTCTATAATTTGTATATAAGAATTACTTCCATTATTAGACATATTTTGGAAACATTTTCATATGTAACTAATGAACAGTTTTTGTGTGTGCCCTGAGAAAGGTATCTATGTAGTCGCTGATATTTGACTTTTATTACACATTCATTTTTCTCTTTTTTCCTCCATTCTTTATCAGTTTTTCAATTGCTTGAAATGTAATCATAATACCTGCTTACTGTACCAATCCAAACAATATGTAGTCGAAAGTGAAACTGATAGTCTCTCACTTTCTCTTTCTAATCTCATTCTCTAATGTAACCACTGTAAACTACTACTTTCTTTGTTAATACAAACAAAAATATGTACAAATAGATACTGAAGATAAAGAAACATGGAGCCTTAACAGGGATCTGCTATTTTTGCTTAATAGTATGTTGTGAGCCTATTCCTAAGTTAGTGCATAATGATCTATATTGTTCTTTTTTTATTAAATCTTTTTTTTGAGATTTATTTATTTATTTGAGAGAGAGTGTGTGAGCAGGAGGAAGGGCAGAGGAAGAAGGAGAGGGAGAGAAGCAGACTACCTGCTGAGCATGGAACCTAATGTGGGGCTTGATCCCAGGACCCTGAGATCATGACCTGAGCTGAAATCAAGAGTTGGTTGTTTAACCGACTGAGCCACTCAGGCGTCCCTATGTTATTCTTTTAATAGCTGATTAGTGTTTCACAGTATTAGTATATCATGATTTGGGCAACTGTTTTCCTATATGTGGACATTCTAGTTGTTTATGGCGGATGTTATTAGCAACCTTTTATTTATTTATTTAGTTTTTTTTTTTAAGATTTTATTTATTTATTTGACAGTGTAAGAGACACCAAGAGGGGGAAATACAAGCAGGGGGAGTGGGAGAGGGAGAAGCAGACCCGGCTGAGCAGGGAGCCTGATGCCGGCCCGATCCCAGGACCCTGGGATCATGACCTGAGCCGAAAGCAGACACCCAACAACTGAGCCACCCGGGCTCCCCTAGCTTTTTTTTTTTTTTTAAGATTTTATTTATTTATTTGAGAGAGACAGAGCATGAGCTGGGGGAGAGGGGCAGAGGGAGAGGGACAGGCACTCCCTGCTGAGCAGGGGGGGCTCAATCCCAGGACCCTGAGATCCTGACTTGAGCCAAAGGCAGATGATTAAATGACATAGCCACCCAGGCGCCCCTATTTATTTACTTATTCAAATATGGAACGCTTCACAAATTTGCGTGTCATCCTTGCACAGGGACCATGCTAATCTTCTCTGTATTGTTCCAATTTTAGTATATGTGCTGCTGAAGCAAGCACTATTAGCAACCTTTTAGATGTATTTTTGGGTAAGTCTTTGAGAGTATTTTGGGTAAGACTTTGAGAGTATTAGACATTGCTGATTTTTCTTTTTCTTTCTTTTTTTCCCCTGTTGGTTAGAATCCCAGAAATGAAAATACTCATTCAGGGAGTATGCATATTAGGAAAAGTAATATTACTCTTTTAATTTCCAAAATATTATCAAAATGCACACTTTCACCAATAATAAACGAGAGCGCCAGTTTCTCTAGGTTTTCATTAATACTGATTGTTATTAAACTCTTACATTGTCATCCAAAAGGCAAAATAGTATCTTCTTTTAATTTGCATTTCCCTGTTTACCAATTGAGGTCCTGTATTTTCATTGTTTACTGATCCTTTACATTTCCTCTTTTGTGATTTGCCTACTTTAATCGTTGACCCATTTTAGATTGCCTTTTTCTTATTGACTTGAAAGAACTCTTTATATGTTTAATAATAATAAGCATTGAATGCTTACTATCTAAATTGACTCTGACTTAAAGGACTTTGTATGTATTAACACATCTAATTAATTCACACAATGACCTTATGGGCTAGACACAATTTTATGGATAAGGAAACAGAAGCAGAGAAATGTTAAAAACTGTGTCCAAGGTCACACGGCTCTGTCACACAGTGACAGAGCTGACATTCAGATGAAGAGCACTGGTATATAAAGTCACGTCTAACCCCTATACTATGAGCTGCTCAGCTGGAAGAATAGATCAGTGTGTGCTGAGCAGAGTTATGCCGCTGGTGCACTCATAGGAGCTTGTTGCAAGCATTTTTTGGAACATACTGGAAGACAAATATTTGTGTCTGAAGTTTGATAAGAATACTTCTCTTTAATAAAAATGAGAACTATACCATTTCAAAGTAGATTTTTGATGGTGTGTATTGTTGAAAGTGAACTTTGGGGCCGCCTGGGTGGTTCAGTCGGTTAAGCAGCCGACTCCTGATTTTGGCTCAGGTCATGATCTCAGGGTCCAGGGATGGAGCCCCGCGATGGGCTCCGTGCTCAGCCGGCAGTCTGCTGGCCATTCTTTCCCTCTCCCTTTGCCTCTCCCCTCACTTGTGTGCTGTCTCTCTAAATAAATAAATATATACATACATATATAAAATCTTAAAAAAAGGAAAGTGAACTTTGGGGGATACTGAGAAAACTGATGAAGCACAAACTGAACAATGAAAGCAAAGGAGCAGAGGAGAAATTTTCTTAGTTACATTAGGCATTGAAGGCCGTAAATTCTTTAATGAAATGAGATTAAAAAATAATATAAGAACTACCTTGTTATTTGTAGTTTGTTTAGGTAAATTGTATGTAGTTTTCATTACATTAGCTACTCTTAATTAATCCCTTTGTGGCCTTTATAAAGTTCAGTTAAAGAAGACTAACAGCTCTCCTCCATCAAGGATTATTAAAGAATAGATAGATTTATAACTGTTATGATGTTTATTTTCAGGTGTGCCAGAAATATGACATATATTTTTTTATTACCTCCATTTAGTTTCGTCTCTGGAGTCCTTGTATTGCCTGATTGCAACAATAAAAGTCTTAATCTATTTAAGATAAACCCAGGCATCTCTGTTTTAAATTCATTTAATGTGGGATTTTCCTCTCTAACTTTTCTCCTTTTCCAAGAATTGATCTAAGTTCTAGGGACTTTGGAGCATGGGAGTTAAGAAAGAGATCTGGTGCAGGGTCATTTTTCTTCTAAGTGGGTATGTAGAAGACACTGTAATCCTATCTGGTCCTCGGACATGGCCGTACCTTTTCACTGGGATCTTCTGGAACATCTGTTACAGGTTAAAGGATGTTTTCCAAAAAAGATATGTTGAAGTTCTAACCCCTAGTACCCCAGAGTGTGACCTTATTTAGAAATAAGGGGCAGCTGTAGTTAGTTACGATGGGTCATACAGAGGTAGGATCGACCCCTCATTCAGTATGACTGGTGTCTTCTGATAGGCAGACAATGTGAAGGCAGGGAGGAGAAGGCTGTGTCAATGCAGGTAAAGATTGGAGTAATGCAGCTGTAAGCCAAGGAGTGCCAGGGATTGCTGACGACACCAGAAGCTGAGAGAAAGGTATGGAAGAGATTCTCCCCTAGAGCCTTCAATAGCCCTGTGACACCTTGATCTTGGATTTCAAGTCTCCGGAAATCTGAAAGAGTAAATTTCTGTTGTCTTAAGCCACCAGGGTTGTAAAACATTGTTACATCAGCTTTAGGAAATTAATGTAGCCTCCAAACTCTTGCTATTTCTGTGGTGTTTTCTAAGCCTATTGGTCCACTTTCATTGAGAGCTATATCCACTTGACTCTGGGTGACTTGGGAAAATGTTTGGCTGCTTCCAATGTCCTGTCGAACTGCCCATCTGGCAGAGCACTTCATATGGCTTCTCCACACAACTTCAAGGCCCCAGAGTGTCATGGACACTCTCTGTAGTAGTTTCCAGCTTCCAGGGCAACCAAATAGAAAACTAGGCTTAAAGATGTCCATCGACAGATGAATGGATAAAGAAGATTTGGTATATATATACAATAGAATATTATGCAGCCATCAAAAGGAATGAGATCTTGCCATTTGCAATGACGTGGATGGAACTGGAGGGTATTATGCTGAGCAAAATAAGTCAATCAGAGAAGGACATGTATCATATAAATCTCACTGATATGAGGAATTCTTAACCTCAGGAAACAAACTGAGGGTTGCTGGAGTGGTGGGGGTGGGAGGGATGGGGTGGCTGGGTGATAGACACTGGGGAGGGTATGTGCTATGGTGAGCGCTGTGAATTGCGTAAGACTGATGAATCACAGATCTGTACCTCTGAAACAAATAATACATTATATGTTAAAAAAGAAGAAGAAGAAGAAGATAGCAAGAAGGAAAGAATGAAGGGGGTGAAATCGGAGGGGGAGATGAACCATGAGAGACTATGGACTCTGAAAAACAAACTGAGGGTTTTAGAGGGGAGGGGGGTGGGGGGATGGGTTAGCCTGGTGATGGGTATTAAAGAGGGCACGTTCTGCGTGGAGCACTGAGTGTTATGCACAAACAATGAATCATGGAACACTACATCAAAAACTAATGATGTAATGTATGGTGATTAACATAACATAATAAAAAAATAGAAAAAAAAGAAAACCAGGCTTAAGTACCTTCTATCATGAATCTCAAAACCCTTTTCGGGGGGTGGTTACTATAATTCTCTTATGCCTCGGAGCTCATCGAGGGGTGGGGACATGGGGCAAAATCTCCTGCGTGAATGTCATAGCAGTGTGTCCTCATGTCCTCATGCTTCTTTCTAAGCATTCCCCATTCCTCCTTACCATTTCTACCCAACTGTTACATCCCCACCCTCTCAAACTCCTGGGATTTTTATGGGGCTTTTATTTAGTGTGGGTAAACAGAAGATAATTTCCTCCACGATTTGGATCTATAAGAATTCATCCTTGAATTTTCTATCTGATATCTGGTAGGTGTAAAAGTCTAGAATTTGCCATCCCTGTTTTCTCTTCTTTTATGCTCCTTTATGACATACCCTCCATGGACAGTGGGGACTCCAGTCTTGTGGTTTAAATGGGAGAGTCATCATTAAAGGAAAAGTGCAGGTATGTAAGGCCTGAAACTGTAAAACTCCTAGAAGAAAACATACAGGAAAAGCTTCTTGACAATTTCTTAGAAATCACACCAAAAGACACAGGCAACAAAAACAAAAATAAACAAGTGGGACTAAATAAAAATAAAAAAACCTTCCGTACAAGAAAAGAAACAATTAACAGAGTGAAAAGCCAACCTATGAAGTGGGAGAAAATATTTGCAAACCATATATCTGATAAGGCGTTAGTATCCAAAATGTATAAGGAACTTCTATCACTCAGTAGGAAACAAAACAAACCCCAAATCAAAACTGTAACTCAATTAAAAAATGGGCTAAGGATTTGAATAGACATTTCCCCAAAGAATATGTACAAATGATCAACATTATATGAAAATTTCTCAACATCATTAGCCATCAGGGAAATGCAAATTAAAACTACAATGAGATATCACCTCAGACCTGTCAGGATGGCTATTATAAAAACAAAAAGACAAGTATTGACAAGCATGAGGAGAAGTTGGAACACTTGTGCACTGTTGGTGGGAATGTAAATTGGTACAGCCACTATGCAAAACAGTGTGGCATTTCCTCAAAAATTAAAAATAGAACTACAGTATGATCCAGTAATCCCACTTCTGGGTATTTATCCAAAAGACTTGAAATCAGGATTTTGAAGCAATATAGTACTCTCATGTTCATTGGAGCACTATTCACAATAGCCAGGATGTGGAAACAACCTAAATGTCTTTCAGCAAATGAATAGATAAAGGAAATGTAGTGTATACATATAATGAGGTATTATTCACCCTTAGAAAAGAAAAAAAATCTGCAGTGTGTGTCAGCATGGATGGAATAAGCTAGTTACAGAAAGACACACTTCATGATTTCACATATATGAGACATCTAAGATAGTAAAACTCATAGAAGCAAAGAATGAAATGTTGGTAGTCAGGGGAGGGAGGAAGGGAGAAATGGGGAATTTCTAATCCTCATGCATAAAGTTTCAGTTAAGGGAGATTCATAAACTCTAGAGATCTGCTATACAACATTATATTAATAGTCAAGGGGATTGTTAAGGGAGTAGATCTCATGTTGAGATTTTTAACCACAATAAAATAAAATAAAAAATAAAAAAAAGAAAGAATGCAGGAGAAACTCATCTACTAACATTTCACAGTATAATTCTGACTCACATAGCTAGGGTAGATTCATAAGTCTCAGCTGAAAATTGGAGTCAAATTTTAAAGCTGAGGGACACCTGGGTGGCGCAGTTGGTTCAGCAACTGACTCTCAATTTTGGCTCGGGTCATGATCTCAGGTTCTTGGAATCGAGCCCCACGTTGGGCTCCACACTCAGTGTGGAGTCTGCTTGGGATTCTCTGTCTCCCTCTGCCCTTCCCCCTGACTCACGCTCTCTATCTCTCTCCAAAATAAATAAATAAAATCTTAAAAATTGTTTTTCTAAAGCAGAGCATGGGCACAGATACTCAGTCTGCATCTCTTATGGGTACCTTTTAAGGATTATGCCTATCTACTTGGAGTCCTATTTAGTGAGGTTAAGAGGTGGGAGTTTATACCAGACACTCACTGCAACTTAATGCTTAAATACCAATTTACACACTATGGTGGCTAATGTTTTCTTGAATCTTATTTCCTTGTCATCAAATATGCGTTTCTTCCTAGCATTGGTGAAGGCTTTTGCACATTTGCCGTATCATTCTGGGATCTTTCTGCTGTAACGGGCCCATTCTTTTAGTTTTTCCTTAACTTGTCTATACCGAATTGTATTTACCTCAGTATGACTGGGGAGTCATTGGGACCTGGTATTAGTAAACACAGTAACCTTAAGAGAGAGATATGTGCTGAATATAGCTAATTTTGATGACATAAAACTAAATGTTTTAATGATGGATTAGTGATTATGCACCTGCTATGTCTTCAGCACAGAAATGTATGGCATAGAGAAGGGATACAAGAGAAGTATAAGGCATCATATATACCAACATGGAGTTTCCATCTGGGTAGAAGGAAACAGGACTAGAAAATACAGCAGAATAAAATCACCAAGTACAAGCTATGGGATGCAGATCATTATATAATAAAACAGTATCTAATATAGTTCCAAGAAGGCAGCACTCAAGGTGAGATAACATTGTAAGAAAGATAGAATAAATCTGGCCTGGCCTCACCTCCAGCTAAACGGTTAGTTGAATTGAATCTTGAATCTGGCCAGAACATGTCCAGAGAGAGTTTTTCTGGGTAAGTTGTGAGCTTTTCCCCAAACTTGAAGATATGGCAATAAGTAGAGAAAATCCTAGTTTGGAGGCATATGAAGAGTAGGAACCTTTCACACAGATAGATTCTTAGATGCAAATGTCCAGGTTTATTTTCACTTGGGCCTCAATCTCACTCATGTTAATGCATTAATTCAACTGTCCTTGCTAAGGATAAGTCTGTAGATCTTACTGAATGCGGACTTGTGCAGTCTTGCCACTCAAAAAAAAAAAGAATCTCCCCAGGATACTAAGAAGACTTACCTTTGGCTTCAGCCTTGTATGGATGGGTAGAAACAGGGACAGTCTGACCTAAGAGATCTGGAGATTCTAACCCATCAAAGCACAATGTACTAGTGCATAGTCAATTATTCTTTAAAACTGGTTTCTACTAATGGTTCTATTCTGTTCCATGTTTCATTTTTTACTATATTCATTTCACATCATATAATGTCCATATTTTTGTGTAGTCTTTGTGAGGACTATTTTCCATTTTCCTTCAGAATTGCCAAACCATTTGCCGGTTTTAGTTATTTTAACAGTTTCTGTGATTTTTTTTTCTAACACAGATTATCAGCATTTAATGCTAATGTTTTGCTTTTCTTGAATTCTTTTCCTTACTATAAAGTCCCTGGAGTAAGATTACTGAGTTAAAATGAAAGTTGTTGCTGCTTTCCAGAATGACCGTAAACATTTACAATGCTGCTAGCCATATATGAGTGTGTTGACAGAGCTGATTGCATTTTCTAAAGATGGCTATAAGGAATTCTCTATCCTACATGATCTTTTCCAATATGACCTTGACCATGGTGCCTCTCCCCCAACTTCTTGAAGCTAGGTGAGCTTGTGACTTGCTTGTAACCAATAGAATACAGCCAAAGTAACATTGCATGATTCCTGAGGTAGGTAAAGAAAGGCAATGCAGCTTCCACTTTGTGTTCTGGAATACTCATGATTGGCACCATGACCTGTCACATAGGAAATCTGGGTATCTTAAGATCACCATGTCACAGCACACATGCCAAGCCACCTGGAAGGCCACATATAGTAGATAGTCTGGAAGGTAGTTCTAGATTTCCAATCTCCAAGACAAATGCCAGACTTGCATGAACAAGAGTTCAGATGATTTTAGTCCCCAATTATGGTGTCATCTCCGGCCCTATGTCTTCTTTACTGAGTCCTCAGTTATGGTGGAGCAGTGGCAAGCTATCCCTGTTGAGCCCTTTCCAAAGTCACAGACCCTAATCTGTGAGTAAAATAAAATGATTTATGTTGCTAAATTTGGGCATAATTTGTTACACAGCATTATCAATTGGGAAATAAATTTAGCAACAATCTTGCCAGCTTTATGTGTTCTCATTAACATCTTTAGCCAAAAATTTTGTTTTTCGTTGTTTCTTTAATTCAGTACTCTCTTACAAATAAGAATGTGTATATTCCCACAAGTTAGTTTAATATTGGTGCATTGCAGCAGTTTTAGATATAGTTTTGCTCATATATTTCTTGAAGTCTTAATGCTTTATATTTCACATATATTTGAACACACTCCCTATAAAGTATTGATAACCATATTTGATGTAAATATATTTTCTCAATCAAATGTAATTCCTTTAATTTTAGCTCATTATGTTGTTAGTCTTTCCTTTATGATGGTTTCTATAGCCTGAAAACTAAAAATTATTTTTCTAAAGATTTGATAAACATTAAGTTTGATTCCTGATAATTTTTATGTTCAGTGTTTATATTTCACTTGTTAAACTCATCTGGAGCTTGGTTCAGTATATGGATATTTCACATTTATTCCCTCAATATTTAAGTAAATATTCCTTGTCACCTTATTTTTTAGAGATTTCTTTATCATAGTTTGATGTTATTTTTGGGGCGGATCCTGCTGAGCCAGTCATTCTGTTACACTAACCGTATTTTCTTCTGGTAGCATCATACTATTTTGGTCATTGCTGCTTTCTTGAAGGTTTATACTTCCCTCACTGTATCTTTGTTTGAATTTTTTTTTCAATTTTCTTCTTGTTTACTTCCAAATGAATTTCAAAATTCATTCTTTTTAAAAACAAAATACCACCTATTATAGATAAAATGTAAATCAATCTAAAATCTGAACTTCCTTCAAATACTAAGACACAAAGATACAAATACCATTAAATGTAACAAAACAACTACGTTATAGTGTTCAACCCACGTTTTTATCTAAAATTAAGATAAAAAGAGGAGGAAAAAGGAGTGAGTGAAGGAAAGCATTCCGGGAAGAAGGAACAGAATGTTAAAATTTGGGGTGGCAAGAGAAAGTGTGGCACATTGGTGGAACTGAAGTAGTTCAGGGTGATAGAAGCACCAGGGGCTAACGGTGGTAGGAGCTGGGAGAAGGGAAAGAGAGAAGCAGGGGTCAGATCACTGAAGTCCTTTTTAGTTATGTTAAGTTTTCCAGAGAAAAGTACCGAAGGAAGGAAGTAAAGGGAGTAAGAAGGTTGTAAAAATGCAAAGAGAACTAGGGAAATAGCCAGAATATGACCTATTTCTCTGTTTGTCTGCTTGTTTTTAAATACAGGAGGAATTTGGGGTGCCTGGGTGGCGCAGTTGGTTAAGCCTCTGACTCTTGGTTTTGGCTCAGGTCATGATCTCGGGGTTGTGAGATTGAACCCCGCTTCGGATTCCAGACTCCACGCTCAGTGCAGTGTCTGTTTAAGGCTCTCTCTCCCTCTCTCTCCCTCTCTCTCCCTCTGCCCCTCCCCCCCATGCACTCTCTCTCTCTCTTTCTCTCTCTTTCAAATAAATAAATAAATCTTAAAAAAAAATACAGGAGGAATTTGGGCCAGTTTGAATGTTGAAGGTGGCCATAAAAAGGGAAAAGTTGGAGATTTTGAGGCACTAATATTAGAGAACTGAGTTCTAGTTTCTTAAATTATTAGAAAATGAAGTCAGTGTGATGAGCACTGGGTGTTGTATGTAAGTGATGCCTAAATTATACACCTGAAACTAATATTACACTGTATTTTAACTAACTGGAATTTAAGTAAAAACTTGGAAGAAAAGAAAAGAAAATGAAGTCAGTTTAGCTGTATAGGACAAACTTTGATTACCTTAAGCTAGTACTTCTTAGGTTTAAAAAAAAAAGATGACTTACATTGAGTCAGAAGAAGTCAAAGCATTAAAATGAATAAATATGTAATTCTTCCTTGTTTTTTGAAATGTCTGATTAAGGATAATTTCATCTAAAATGGACCCAATTAGAGGTTAAAATGTTTAAATTAAAAGGAAATATTTTGAAAGTATATTGTTTTGTGGAGGTAAACACTACATTTAAAGTATGCATCCTCGCACTTGACATATTTATTCATTTTCTTCAGAATGTAAATGTAACAAATGTTGCAAATGTAGAGAAATAAATTAACTTTACATCAAAGAGCAAACATCTTACAAATGGCAACAAGAGACTAGTTGTATTTAAGATGTCTGATATTGCTTTATGTCTGTATTAATAATAAAATATTCTTGTGCACTATTTCTCCTCATGGAAAACCCTGCTGTCCTTATTCATGTACAAGTAAAGCTGAATTGGGATCTGGATGCCTGTGTGTCTCCCAGAAGCTTTTTCTGGAACAGATTTGATGAGAAAATTTATACTTTTTAACCACCTTTTTATACAGATCTGCTCTTCACTACTTTTACCCCTGGAGTCCTGGATATTTTGGTGGTTTTGACAGAGTAGACCAGACACACATGTTTGCTCCAGAGCATTTAAACATGTATTATTGATTCTATCGTTTGAAGGTAAAAATGCTTTCAGAAGAAACTTGGAAAACAAGTCTAAATTGATTGAATTTAAAGACCAATAGAAATCCCCAGATATGGTTTCCACAGCAACAATTTGAATATTTCGTGGCATGTAGCAGGTAATTAATGGCTTCATTGATTTAACAAAAAATTTTGGCAACTACTATATGCTAGGTAGCTGCGAAGCAAAAATAACTAGGCCAAACTATGTCTTGTTCCCTTTCTTTCCCACCCTGCTGCACCGTCTACTCAGGGTGCCTGGAAAATGAACTTTTAAGAATAGTGTGATATGTGCCATAATAAATGTGGGAAAAATGTACTTTGAAAGCACAGAAAGAAGAAAGTGAATTTGTCTGTTGGGATTGGATGAAAACAAGAGGGATTTTATCACCTCTTAAAGCAGCAGAGAAAAGGCATTTGGGTTTTACCTTCAAGAATGAGAGTGATTTATAGGATGGATTGAGGGCTTAGCAAGGTGGGAGGTTGGGGTGGTTGGGAGAAAAGAAACATACCCTGTTCAGAGGAAATACCTTTTGTGTAAGCTAGGGAGCTGTGTTAGAACATTGTGGTTTTGGAGTGCTCCTTGTGGTTTTCTGGGTGGTGTGAGAGAAGCACAAGGTGTGTTCAGGGAGTGGCAAGTTTTTCTGCCAAAAGAATAGGCAGAGATATGAGTAAACATTTTTATGACATCATAAGGAGTTAGAATTTACATTGTGGTCAGTGGGGGAATGTTGAATGATTGATGATTTACATCAAACATAAATGTTAGTGTCAGGAGAATCACAGCAAGGAATCACAGGACTGGTATGACATCAGGTGTGATCATTGTTTCTCTCTACTTTTAAGAAAAGCAGTGGTCAAATAAGGCATCCCAGGTGACTCCTTCTTTCATGTCAAACACTGAAAAAGGCTCCTTTGTAACTTGTGGAAATTCATAGTCGACCACCATGACACAATTCCACAAGCTAAATCTCACAGTTTGTGATTAAATCCCATCCCTCTTGCTTTATCCTCTTGGAGATGAAGACTTTTCAGCAGCTTTTAATTCACTTGAAGGCAATTTTAAAGTTATCTCTTGGACTTTCCACTCTAAATAGCTCTATCTCATTTACGTTTTAAAAAAAATCTCGTGACTTCTGTGTAACAACTCTTGAAGCCATTTTAGTTGTTGATTTTTGGATCTTTTCCAGTTTCCTGACATCTTCCTTATGTGTGGTAAAATAAAAAGGCAACATAGTGTTTTAAAAAGATTCTATGTGATGTTAAACCAGCATAAAGGATTATTCTCAGCCCTTTTACATTATATTACTATTAGGATATGCTTAACATCATGTTAGGAGTTTTTAAAGTCAACTCTGCATTAGTGGAAGGGAGAATTATTTTTTGACGTTTTGACCATCCGTTTTCCTTTTCTATTTATGCAGTTAAAATACTCTTATGTATATTATTTTAATTTTTAAAAATAGACTCCACACCCAACATGGGGCTCAAACTCACGGCCCTGAGATCAAGAGTCGAATGCTCTACCTACTGAGCCAGTGAGGAACCCTTATGCAGCTCAAATATTTTTAAAGCAATCCTGATAAGTTTTTTCTTGTGCTTGTTGGGTGATTTCTCTAGCAGTCTTCCAACTATTATTTTTTTCAGCTTTATGGAGTTATAATTAACAGATAAAATTGTAAGATATTTAAAGTATACAACATGATTTGAAGTATGTATACATTGTGAAAGAATTCCTTTCATAACTTAAACTCCCCTCTTATCTCAAGCAACAAGATGTAATGGAAAGAAGATAGGTTGGGGAGATCTGGGTTCAAGCCCATGTCTTTGTAAGCTGTGTTGGAAGTGAACAAGTTGGCTAAAAAAATCATCCCAGAATAATTCTGCAACATTCTTAAATGTATCCTTGTTTGGATGATGACCTGCATAGTCACCTTGGGCTCTGTCAGTTACTAGTCCTCTCTGACTCTGCTTCCTCATTGGTAAAAGGGGGAAACAATATTGGGCCAATATATTTGTTAGGAAATGTAAACATTAAAAAAGCGCTACATTTTCAAAAAAGAAGAGCTACATTTTCTAGCACAAAGTCTGATACATAGTAAATATTTAATTAGTTCCCTTCTTCTTTCTCTCTTCCGTTTCTATAAAAACTATTAACTTTCCTCGGGCGCCTGGGTGGCTCAGTTGGTTAAGCGACTGCCTTTGGCTCAGGTCATGATCCTGGAGTCCCGGGATCGAGTCCCGCATCGGGGCTCCCCACTCAGCGGGGAGTCTGCTTCTCCCTCTGACCCTCCCCCCTCTCATGTACTCTCTCTCTCTCATTCTCACTCTCTCAAAATAAATAATAAATAAATCTTTGAAAAAAATCAAAAAACTATTAACTTTCCAGAACAAGTAGACTCTGTATCCTTAAATTATCTAAATATCTGAGATAAAAGCACATTTGTCTAAATAACATGCTTGTGAAGTTCATCCTTATAGATGTCAGGAGGAAGTTTAATGAGCATCCTTTCTATACCCACAGTCCAAGTCATTAGTAATGATATTGCATAGTAAAGACTTGCATATACAATGGCTTGAATTGTCCTTTAGCTTGATTAACAACCAATAAGAATGACTCCATATTCAATCCAGCCTCCAGTTGTCAGGTTGAATCTCATTAAAGTAGGATTTCACCATGTGCATTCTGAGGAACACTATTCCCTGTGGGTAGCTGGTAGATATTATGGGTGAGGGAGAAATGTTGTAGTCAAATAAACTATGGAAATGGGAAATGCTGGAATAAACTAAGTTTTTTTTTTTTAAAGATTTTATTTATTTGACAGAGAGAGAGACAACGAGAAAGGGAACACAAGCAGCGGGAGTGGGAGAGGGAGAAGCAGGCTTCCTGCCGAGCAGGGAGCCCCGCACAACGCAGAGTTCCATCCCAGGACCCTGAGATCATGACCTGAGCTGAAGGCAGACGCTTAATGACTGAGCCACCCGGGCGCCCCTGGAATAAACTAAGTTAAAGAGGTTTCTAGGTTTCAGGATTTCCCAGAATCTGTAGTGTACTTATCTATGCTGTGAATCTGAGAGTGTGCTGTATTTGCAAAATAACAAATTGAACTTGGATCTCTTTTTCCAAGGAGCTCTTCAAGAACTAATAGAAGAAAACACTTGGAAAATACCAAGTGACCGGTAGCTCAGTTTATCACAACATTTTCCAGTTTTGCAGAATGTTTATTCATTTATTCATTCATTCAGCAAACATGTATTTGGCCCAAATTATTTACTGATTGAGTGCTTTGTCTCTAAGTAGTACTTCAAACCAGGTTATTTAACACACAATTATAGTTTAATATTTGGAAAATAATTGAGGTGGGAATTTAAAAATATAGATATCAAAAACATATATTAAATTCTGTAAGTATTTCTTTCATTCTTATTTGATGGTAAGAATTCACTATTCTACCAGTGGTCTCCAAACTTTTTTGATTGTACCCTCAGTTCTTTATACATCAAATATGCTTATTTATTTATAAATTATATGTGTGTATTAATGGGCTAATACATCATATAAATCTTGCCCAGCATTCAGATGTTTTAAAAGGCTGAGATGAAAAATAAATAAAAATAGAAATTCTAATATTTTCTTCCTGGACTTCAAAGGGTCACTTTGCCAGCCTTTGGGCTGCCTACCCCTCTGTTTGGTTGGGTGGTTTTTTTGTTTTGTTTTGTTTGTTTTGTTTTGTTGTGCCCCTCTCATTGGAAACTCCTTGGTGAAGGCTCAAAGAAGGCAGCAGATCTAAACATGGTACAGGCAGAGGAAGTATTCTTTCTCATTATATTTGTCATGATTTATTAAAGAGTAAATTTAGGTTCGACCCTATTGTAAGTGGTTCACAAAAAGAAAGGGGTAAAGAAACAAACATTTTATTTATTTTTTTTAATCTCCATAAGCTTACTGTGATTGAAGGGAATGCACAATAACAGAGCAATATCAGCCTAGAACGTGGAATTCTTGGATGAATTCTGTTAAGATTATCAAGTATTTGTAGAACATCTATCATATGCTAAGTGCTAGGCAGTAGGGATACAGAGGTGAGTCATAGCTCTCTTCCTTGAGGAGCTTTTATGCACCAAAGAGATGCCCAGTTTAATAGTGTTTTCTGAATAAAAGGGAAGGTTACCCTGGAAAACTACTTCTTAATATTATGAATATTATGTTTTGAGTAAGACTTCCTTCTATCAAAGGATTATGGAAAAAGGGACCAGCTTGCTAGGAGGGAACCTATAACTGTCCTATTGGTCATGATTCTTACTTGAGGCTTGTTCTCATGAATTCTAGTTGTTTCTAAGCACTCCTCTCTCTTTTTTTTTTTTACCCTATTTTAGTATGTAAGACTTCTGCTGTCTTTTAAGATGCTGCAGCTAGTGCTTGTTGTGCTCTTTCTCTTCTTCACCTGCTCTTTGGTCTCAGTGAATTAACCATTCAAACTTGTTTCCTTATTAACTGCTGCCATATTGTTCACTCATCAGTAGTCTCCCATTTCATCCTTTGTGATGAATAGCCCAGTATATTATTATTTCAGATACATTTTATTTCACCAAGACTCTAAATTCTAGCAGATGTCCACTTACATTTCAATCACATATAGTCTACATTAGAATTACTTAAATGCATGTGACTTTAGAATTTTTCAAAATGTATTTGATACCTTTGTTTTGTCATGCACTCACATTTGTATACATATGAAAGCTTAGCTATTTGACGGATGGGGATGGATGTGACCTGTGGAAGTATTTCTCAGGTTTCTAGTTTTATTTTTCTGAAACATTTCACTTCAAATAGAGTTTTAATTGTATTGGCTCTAAGTGAATGTAAACCAAGTTAGTATTGAATCAGCAGATGGAAAAATCTTTATCACTGAACAATGAAACAACTTGAATTCTTTTTTCCCCTTTTGCCATCTGGTATCTGTGCTCATATTTGAAACATTAACCATTCAGGAAAGAGTTGTTTTCTATATCCAATAGTCAGAAGCTTTCTCTGAAGACTGGTGCTTATCTTTTCAGAAAAAAAAAAAAAAACCACAAATACAAATGGAGCCCTGAACTAATATTTGACAGTCACATAAAAGCTTAAGAAAATGCAAAATACAAAGTGAGTCTAAGGAGATGCCATTTTCAATTTATTTTCATAATCTAATTCTGCATTGCTTGTAAAGGTTAATCTAAATCCAGCAGAACAAAGCCGGCCACTGTTTACTTGTTATAGGCACTGCTACATTATTCTAAACACAGCAAAATGAGTTTCGCCCTTGTTCACAATGTAGTGCTACTTTTTTCTGAATTGTAGCAGATATTGTTTTCATGCGACTCTCAAATTATCAGTAGTCAAATAGTGTCTGTAATGATAAAATGCTTCTAAGACAATATCTAGAAAATAATTTATATTATTCACTTTGAAAGAAACAACACGCTACATTAGCCTCCAGTTATTCTAGTAACCTTGCGGATCAACTTTCTCTGGATGCCCAGCCATATTCCCAGCATCTACTTTATAGAAGATGAAAGCCAAAGGAACTCAAATAGTTTAGATACTATTTTAAATGTTCCCCAAGAAAATAATCTATGTGATGTAACAAACTTCAGCCCCTAAGAGTCAAGCATTACAATTATCTGTTAGCAACGGTTTTAGATTTTTTTGGCGTTTTCATTATGTATAAACTATTTATCTATAAACAAAACATAAATGATGTGGTAGTTCTATTGTATTTGAAGTCAGATTCTTGGTCTAAGTCTAAATCTCTTGGCATGTGGAGTACTTACTCTCACTTTTCAGATTGGCTTGTCTTTGAGTAGACTATGAAGACGATATCCTTCTGTGGTTGTGTTTTCCATTTGGGAACCTACTGGCAATTTCTCGGTTTGTGGCTGAGTGGACCATTTCCAGAAGTTGACTCTGTATGGACAGCTAAGACGATCCTATAAATTACTCTTTACATTTAGAAATAATTTTTCACTGAACAGTCTTTGATGGACAAGTTTGAGAAGATTACAAATAACATTCACTAGGTTGAAGTGTAGTGCTTTCTTATATAAACTTGGACTTTATTCTTCTGCTTAATTTCACTCCAGTTTATTTGGCTTTAAGTAGATGCTTTAACGCTCTCTCCTAATTGGCCTTTCAGATGTTGAAGAGCTTTGGGGTGCAGAGATGTGCTCAAACTTAACTCGCATAACAGGCAGAGGACTGAGGATGCTCTCAGCAGCTGCAGGGGACACCTTCCAAGGAGCCTGAGCTACACTCCCTGTCCCTCAGAATGCTGTACTCTGTACACAGCAGCTCTCATAATGGTAAGTCTGAAAACTTCCTCCAGAGACAGTGCTCATGTCCTGTCATATCTATTACCTCAGTCATCTCATTTTCAATTTCTTTCTTCCATGCTGCCAGCAAAGTTTTCTCTGCTCACTTCTCTCCTTCATGGCCTATGCCTACCTAGCTCCTATCACTTTATGGATGCTTCCCCCTTTATGTGGATTTTCAGCTTCTACCCTTACTGAGTTCCGGCTCTTTCCATGTCATGCATTCATCCCTGCCATGGAGAGGGTGTGGTTGGATCAGTGCGTTACCATGCAGAGCAGGAGTGCCTCTATGGCCCTGAGATCTCATGCCAGGCCAGCTCAGGTCCTTGGTCTTTATGTGTCTGAATCAATAGTCATAGGGAGTTAGTAAAACAGCAGAACCCCAAAACAGTACCAAAGATATTATTTACTTGTCACTTAACTAACCCGATGTCAGAAATTTGGATTACTGTTCATCTCAGCCCTGGGAGGCAGGTATTATCCTTATTTCTGCTTTATAGATATAGAAACAGGACTCTGAGAAATTAAATGCTGATAGAGCAAGGACTCAATTTTAGCTCTAATTTAAAAACCCATGACTTATCCATTATAATACGGCAGAAGCCAGGTCACAGGATCACGTTATTCAAAGCCCAGAGACTTTTACAAATGGATGCCCTTTGAAGGGGTCCTATAGGTGTGGTAGGTGCCCTGAAGCTTTCCACCAATAGGCGTCTTTCCACATGCATCATTTTCTGATAGCATGATGGAGATTAGCATATTTATCCTATTAAACACAATCTCTTGGTGTATTGAAGGTGTGAAGCAAAACACTATTGTTTAAATTTCAAAGTAATTGTGTAATGATAGAGATGGGACTGGGCATGGCTTAGTAGCGTCAGGTTTTTGTACCCCAGCCCTGGAATTTACTGACCTTTAAACTTTGGACAAATCACTCAATCTCTTACCGTATTCATCTTTAAAATTGGGTCGATTTTAATTTTAAAAGGACAATTGCACACTTAATTTATTAAAAAGATTAGATTACTTTGATAGAGGGCTTGGCCTTTGATAGGAATCGAGTATATTAATGGCTTGTTTCTTATTTCTCTGAAGAGAGACTATATCTTACCACTTAAAGAAAAGGAAAAAGAAAAAGAAAACCTCTTAATTGAAGTATAACACACACAGAAAAGTGCAGAAATAGTAAGTATTCAGCTGAATTAATTATCTCGAAATGAACTCACTTGTGAAACCACCTCCCTACTCAAGAGATACAACACTGCCAACACCCCCTGAGAGGCTCTACTCACGTCCCCTTCCAACCACGAAACCTTCTCTTTTCCCCAGAAGTAACCATCATTTTGACTTCTAACACCATTTGTTGGTTTTGCCTACTATTCTTTTCTTTTTTTTAGCTTTGTGTAAATGAAGTTTCAGATAATGGTTCTTTTGTGCCTGATTTCTTTTGCTTAGTTATGTTTTGAGAATCTTTGCTCTAATTGCACGTGGGAATAGTTTTACTCATTTTGATGGCTGTAGTGTGTTTCATTATATCCCAGTTTATTTATTTCACAGCTGATGGGCATTTGGGTTGGTTCCAGTTTTCAGTAATCATGAATAATGTTACTATGAATGTCCTTGCATATGTCTTTTTGTTAATATGTATACATGTTGAATGGCACATCACTTGGAAGATTGTGAAAACACAATGATGCTTCTCAACTGTGTCGATGAGCATGGCTACGTCAGTGCTCATTGGCATCTTTTGTTTTGTGAAGAGCTTTTCCATAGTGAGACAAAACATAATTTCAACTAAGGTTATAATATTGGCAGATACTCCATCATGGGATAGGCATCCTTTAGATTTATTTTTGGTGTTGCTACTTTTCTTTCCAAGCCAAATGCTGTTATGAACTCAAACTTTTGGTTCAGCAATGAAAATGTGTAGAGAATGTATAAATGGTAGCTTGCACTGAGGCCTTGCACACATTTCTCACAGGCCATATTGTCATTTCTGCCATCTTTGCTGCCCCTGGCATGGTGATTTCAGCGCTAACATTTTTGCATTTCCCTGAACAGTGGCATTTTATTTAATTTTTTTAAAGCTGTAGGTCAAAATTACAACTGTCTTTTTTTTTTTTTTAATTTTGCTTTCTAGAGCTGACAAAAAGGGAAGTGCTATAAGGAGCTAGGTGTGAGTGAACCTGCCAGAGGCTAGAGCCATCCATGATTTACAGCCTTCCCTATCTCTTTGGGCGAGCACCGTTTTCACGTCTCTGCAGTTTGCAGTTTTTGAAGGGCACGTTAATAAAGGTGCACTCTAAGGAAGATAGGGAAAGGTCAACTAGTGTTTCTTAACTAGTTTTAAAAAACTTCTGTCTTCTACAGCTGTACAGGTATGTGCACAGACATAATTGTTCAGGGCTCACCCTGCAACATAGTCAAAAATAATGTGCTTTTTTTCTAGCACTGGCCTTTTAAAATGTCAGTAACTTTGTTAATTCCAAACCAATTAGTTTCACACTTTTTTTCAAAGCATAAACTCACTCTAGTCATATGGATCTCTATATTGGGATACAGTAAAAAAATATGTTTATATGCACATACATATACACCTGCACACATTTACTCATTACCTTCAGTTCTAGGTATGATGCCATTGTTCTCACTCCTTTAACTTAATGTGTGCAAAATTGGTCAGTATTGGTGGGAAAAAGCTGGTGGTAAAAAGATAAGTATGATAGGGATCCTGACCTTAGAAAGATTCTAAGTAAGGTATGTATGCTGATCAAAAGGTAAGCTGTGGCTTACAAGTATTTTCACTTTGAATATTTAGAAAATACTATTTAGGATCTAAAAATTATGGCCAGGTTGTTCTGAAAAATCTCCCAGTTCTGATTCTATATGGCCATGCTCTGGGTATGAATTTGTGTTAGAATAAAGACAAAATCTCTGCTCTCAAGGTACTCACAAGCCAATGTGCTACACTTTTTCACTTTGCATAGATTCAAAATCATGAGGTTACTAAGGTAGAGAAGTAATTTTTATTCTTATCTGCCTCTGCTGAATCTCACTGGTTTGATTTATTTTTCTCTTTCTTAATTTCTCAGAGTTAGAACACCATTGTATCCAGGAGTTTAAATATTTTCTATTCTCATAATAAGGAAGTAGACCATCTTTATTGGGATTGGGGGTAAAGTGCTCATAGGCAGATACTCTACAAAAGGGATACCAAGTGGAAGGTTCTTGCTTCTGTTGAAGTCTGTGTAATAATGGCTTCCTCTAGCCAGTGAACAGTACTAATCTTTGATACCATTGCATATCTGGTATGCCTTTTGATGTAGGGATATAAAATTAAACTTGAACTTTATTTTGACATAGTGTGATTCTTTCTTTCTTCCTTCTTCCCTCCCTCCTTCTCTCTCTCTTTCTTTCATGTTTTTTTTTTCCTGTTTTTTTGGCTAAGCAATGACCAAATGGATGGGGGGTTCATGGTAATATTTCATGGGATCTGGAGATTTCAATACACTAAACATGAACAATAGCAGAGTGTCCTTGATCATTATTATTAAAAACTCAGGATTACTGTGTAAGGTCAAAGATGCCAGTTCTTTACAAATTAATATATGGGCTTGATGTAATTCTCCTTTAAAATCTCAATATGATTATCTGAACCTTGACAAAAATCATACTAAAATTCACCTAGAAGAAGGAAAAAGCAAGAAACACTAAGAAAATATCGAAAAAAAAGTAATGGATAGAAGAAGGCTTGCCCCATGAACTATTAAAAGGTACATTAATTCAATGGTTAAAAACTATAAGTCAGTCAATCTAATTTATGTATAGGTATGTGAAATTTTAATAAACATGTATTTGGATATAATATTCAAATAACTATCTATCTATCTACCTATCCACTACCTAAATCCTAATTCTAATAAATTTATCTCTATTCATCTATTTATACTTTATGTATATTTGGAAAATTTACCAAAAAATATGCAGGGACCATATAAAACAAACAATCTAAGAATTTTATTGAGTGGTATAAAACATTATTAAATTTCATTATTAAATTCCATCCCTATGTG
Source organism: Callorhinus ursinus (assembly GCF_003265705.2). NCBI lineage: Eukaryota > Metazoa > Chordata > Mammalia > Carnivora > Otariidae > Callorhinus > Callorhinus ursinus. Next base: position 11,229,285 of record NW_027397104.1, on the reverse strand, counting down.
GGAAAATCCTTGTAGGACAATATAAATTTCTTTTATGCACCTTGTAGCGTACTGCTTAGCACATAAGTATTCAATGAATGTTTCCTAAATCAATGGATATAAAAAAGCTTGTGGCATTTTGTAATCAGTTATTAAAAGCCTAGATCAGCATGAGATATAATCTAAATCAGTATTAATTTATAGCAAGTAATTGTCACTATAATTGGGGATAACATTTTCTTAGTTACTTGGTAAGAATATTTTTAGAGGAGGTAGGGAAATATGGATGAGGAAAACCTTGATGTTTGCAATATTATGTTGGTGAATGAGTAGGAAAAAAAATCTATCAGAAAATAGTAGCTTGGGAACAGATAAGGGATCATCTATGTTCAGACCCTGGATTAGATACTTTTATATATTCTCATTGTAGGGCAATGTCAGGTAGGAATAATCTGGCATATCAGGCATTATTTTCAAAGCAATAGGAAACTGAGAAGAAATGCAGCTTTCTAAAAGAGAGAGAAACCTATCTTGAGATTTAATGACTGTTCCCCCTGATATATGATTCATCAAAGTCTTTTCCAATATAATTACTCATGAATATGGGAAGTCAACTGCGATTTATTCCCAAGAATCAATTAGTGCTTTTCTTGCTAGATTGATCCCTAATGGGTTTCTGATCACTATGCCTGGATTTGGACCAGTGATGCAGAGTGCATTCATTATTCATTCACGTATTCCTTCAATAAATATTTATGAAATCCCTACTAAGTGGCATAATAGTGCTAGGTGCTACAGGAAACAAGACCTGGTTTTAGGAAACAAGATATAACAGGAAACAAGACCTGGTTTCTGCTCACTCAAGAAGGGAGAATGGAAAGTCTTGGGGGACACATTTTGGTGTGTTCAAAGAATGGTATAAGGGCTATAGGATAGCTGGAGAAGTTGTGTGTAGATCAAAAACATGTGAATACTACATAAAATAGAAGTCTTGATTAGGAGTTGAGACTGACTCCTAAGAAAAACATGGCACCATTAGAGGTTTTTAAGCAATGAAAGAATATGGTCGTATTTTCATTTTAGAAAGACCACATTATCTACAGTGCTAAGGAGATCAGAGGCTTTTGCAGTAATTCAGACAGAAGAGAGTATAGGTTTTGTAAGGGCCTACAGGTTATATATTTTGGGATCCTCTATAAGAAAAAGAAGGGACCTTAGGACTCATAAGTTCTTCTCTAGATTCACCTCTAGACCTAGAGAAGTTAGTAAATAGTAAAATGATCATTGCCTTGCAGCACTATTGTCTAGGTCTGAAAACTAATGTGCTGGGTTATGTAGGACTCTTGCTGTTTTTCTTACCTTTGATGTAGTGCTTTCAGGATGATTTTTTTTTCTTGGTCTCCTAGCTCTACAATATTGGGACAAATCCTGCTTAGCGAGCAGGTTACCCGGAAGGCTTACAGTTCTCTGGGGATGATGAATTCTTGGTTGTATGTGTAGGGTTTCTCTAATGTAGGTCAGTGTCTGAGCTTCCTTTGATTGTTAATCCATGGTCTTGAACTGATTATGCAACCCACTGAGGACCTGCTAAATATAATGTTTTAAAGTTCAACAGCAAATTTCCTTCCCATTGTCCTGTAACTTGATAATGGCTGAACAAATTTTTCTTACACTTTTCGTGAAAATAAAGAAAAATGTGCCTCCAAGGAATATAAAAATTATCCTACTAGGAAACTTTTAGACAGTTATCAAATGACTCAATATAAGGGATAATAATAATGGAGACTGTTTTGCAACCTAAAATACAGCATTTTCTACTATGAACACTGTAATTACTATTTACAGCTAGATTATAGGGAAATCTGTGGGTGTCATGGAATTCAGTTTCAGAATTATGGAAACTCTGTTTGCATAATTAAAGGGCTAGTTAGTAAATTCCCTCCTATTTTCTAACCTATTTAAGCAGATCATATATGTGCCAATATTTCTTTGCTAACTATGGTGAAGGAGACAACCAACTTTAAATCTTCTATTGCTGAATAATACCCATAATAACTGTGTATAATATATGGTTCATAATTAGTGACTATGCCGAGGTTTTTTAAGAAGTGCATTAGATATGGCATAGATACAAATTTCTGCTTCATTAAATGACTTTATAGACTATATTTTGCTGCTTTTGCATATGCAATTTTTTCCCTGTTTGATAGCGGGATTACTTTGCAGCTTCTTAATGAGAATACCTTTTTTTTTTATTGGAACCTTTTCTGAAGTTTTACTGAAGCTCTCAGTGACCTATTTCTAATGATTTTAGAGCTCTAAAATTTTCTCTCCCTTATAAGTAGCTTTAACTTATGTTTGATTAGTGGCTTTGGAAGTAGATTCACAATCTAATTTTAGGAAGGAAATCTTTTCTTACAGGAGAAACAAATTCAAAAATAACCTGGCACATCACAGGATGCCTATGAATTATGGAAATGGCTCACATTCCTGTTACACTTATTAGGCAAAGAGAGGGTGAACATCAGTGATGGTTCCTCTTAGTTACATTTTGTTTTCAGTTGTATTTGTGCAGGAAAATTCCTCTTTAATATCCTCCTTAATAAACACTGAGAACTCAGATGAATAAGTTCACAGGTGGGTCTGAAAAATAATTGTAATACAATGTAAAGTGCTCTAATTTTGTAGTCCTGTGGAAAGCATAGCCGGGATGCTGGTATTGGGTGTTTGTGGAATGGGTGGGGAAGTTTGCAGGCATTTAAGTGGCCCATTAGTCAAGGAAGTTTAAAATTCTTATTTGGAATTTGAGTAGCTATGAGTAAACATCAAGAAATATTGTGATGATTGAGTTGGGCCCTGGAAGGTGAATAGTTGGGCCGTGGAAAGTGAACAGGGTTTCAGTCACCACACAACATGGAAGAAGGCTATCCACCTAAGAGCAAGAGTCATAAGCATTCACCCATATTATCATTTTTTTTCCAGGTAGAGTCAATTTTTGTTTTAACTTCAAAGAAACACATACATTTTATAAAACTGAAACAATTTACAGATATGTAAAGTAAAAAGCAAATATCCACTCTCCGTTCTTTGTTTTCTTCTCTATCCCCAACCCCATTCATACTTTTTCCTGCATGTTTGATGTCAGTTCTCTGAAAGCTTTTCCTATGCATTTCACCATTTACTTATCTGTATGTGTGTGTGTGTATGATTAGCTTCCTTGTTATGTAACTTGCACCACTAAATATGCCTTATAAACCTTTCATGTTAGTACACTTCAGTCTACCCTATTTATTTTAAGAGCGACCTATCATTCTAGTATGAATATACCATGACTTATTTAACCATTACCATATGTAGGCTGTTTGCAGTTTTTCACATTATAATGAACATCTATATCCATAGCCTCATTTATTCCCCTAGCATCCTCTCCCCACTACTTTCTTTCCTTCCCTCCCATATTTCTATTTTTTTTTCCAGATTTTATTTAGTTATTTGACAGAGAGAGAGACACAGCGAGAGAGGGAACACAAGCAGGGGGAGTGGGAGAGGGAGAAGCGGGCTTCCCGCGGAGCAGAGAGCCCGATGCGGGGCTCGATCCCAGGACCCTGGGAGCATGACCTGAGCCCAAGGCAGACGCCCAACGACTGAGCCACCCAGGCGCCCTCCTCCCATATTTCTAAACTATATCTTTGTACTCATGTGTGATTTCATAGGATAGACCTGGAAAGTTGAATTGTTAGGTCAGTTTAATATTGACATACAGTTTCAAATTTCTCTCCCCAAAACTGTACCAGCCTACACTTCCACCAAGAATGTGGTGGTGTATATTTAATCATTAACCTGGATATATTTTTGCCTGTTTGGTTGGATAAAATGATAAATTACCTTTACATTTTTTTTGTTTGTTTTTCTTGTTCCTGAAATTGTGGGCCTGAACATCTTTTCACATGTTTCTTGAGCCAATGAGTTCTTGTATTTTTTTGTTGTTGTTGATTTTTATAATAAATTGTTTTTTTAAAAAAATGGTTTTAGGATCTCTATCTAGTTAGGCTATTATGTTTTTGTCTGTTATATGTTCTGCAAATATTTCTTCCAAGAGTACCACTTATTTTTTAAAACTTATCTTTTGTGATAGAAAAATTTTGAATTTTGATGTAGTCAAATCTGTCATTCTTCGTGTGTGTGTGTGTGGTTTCTGCATTATGTCTCTTGCCTAAGGACTTTGCTCGATCAAGACTGTGAAAATATTCTTTTAAAATCTCTGTTGGTACTCTCATAGGTTTTTTACATTAGATTTTTGCTACTTAAAAATTTAATTTTGCATAAGATGTTGGTTATGGCTCAGATTCCTGGGCAATCACAGACTTATTTCATCTCTCCATTTATATAGTTAGATTCTGTTTCCCACCCTTCTGTGCAGCTATGTGAGGCATATGACTGAATTGCAGCCAATTGAATGAGAGTAGAGTGATGTACACCATTCCCAGTCTTGGGCCATGGTAACCTTTCAAGAGAGATCCTCTTCTAAGATGACCTTGTAGGCCATGTGTTAAAGTAGGTGAAGTCAAATCTGAAAAGTGTTTAAATCTGAGAATCACCACTTAGAGGAGAGCCACTCACCAGTCAGAAGCATCCGTTTTGGAATCTATGTCAAGCAAGAGATTCTTCCTTCTTTCTTTAGATTTTTCTTTCTTCTTTCTATAGATTTAAGCCACTGAGGTTTTAGGGTTTATCTTTTATGAAAGCTGTATAATCAACACACAGAATAAGAACATGACTTAACTTTTCCCCAACTATAAGGTCAATGGTTCCAACCTACTTTATTCAACAATCTATCATTGATCCTCTAATTTGAAATTCTATCTTTAGCATATTCTAAATTTACATAATTATAGGAATGATTCTGGACTCTATTTTGTTTTATTGAGCTACTTGCATATTCCTGAAATAATACCACAATATTTTATTTACTACTTGTAATTGTTTGTAATTGTTCTTGGCATCTGGTAGCAGAGTGATCTTTTAAAATTCAGGTCTGTCTTATTCCTTTAAACTCTCTTCATGAATCTTAGGATAAAATACAACATCTCTAATGTGGTCTATAAAGCCCTGGATGATTTGGCTATTGTCTTTTCACCTGTATGCTTTCTTTCTTGCTGCTCACTTAGCCTCAGCTGCTTCAGTTTTCTTGAGGATGCCAAGTATCTTATCACCTCTGGACCTTCACAAATGTTTTGTCTGAATGAGATCCTATTCATTTTCCATGTCTCAGATCTAAGAATGATTCTTCAGAAGAGATTTTTCCTGACCTCCTAACAAACAAGATCCTATAATTAAACAGTTTTAGGGCATCTTGCTTTGTAGTTATTATAATTTAAATAGTTATTTATGGTAGCATTATTTTAATATTTTCTCCTTTTCTGGATTTAAAATCCACGAGGTCAGAATAGCATTTTTTATTTATTATGTATCCCTAACACCTAGCATAATGCTTGACACATAACTGGATACTTCATAAATATTTGTTGAATAACTTAAGAATCTGAGGAATAATTTGACAAACATGTCCAAATATTATAGGTTTATGACCAGGACTGGTTTCAGTGTATCCACATAAACTCTTGCTCCCCTATGACTTTTGTCTATTATGTAGACTGAGAGAAGTCATTACTGATTTCATTTAGACATGAAGACATTCCTAAATATGAACAATTTAAGGATATAGATCACCTGGAAGACAAGGACTTGGCTTGGAGAACTTTTTTTTTTTTTTTTCATTATTTGACCTACAGATGAATCCATCCATTTGCATCACATGAGTCCCATCATGTCTATAACGAAATGGTGAAAATAAAAGTTTTTTTTAGTAACTGTGGAGGCATTGGTTGTACCCTACGTTGTATGCAAAGTAAGTATAAAATTTAATGGAACTTTGAAGAGTACACCTTATAAATAAATATTCCTATGTTGTCCAAATACGATTTCATTAACTGTAGGCCTCTTCAAGAGCAAAAATGATACTGTATACAAGTTCTGTATAAAACTGAGAACCTTTTCTACCTAGGGGAACTGTCTGTCTCAAGCTCCTATATATCTCTGCATCAATCATGATACTGGGAGCAAATAACTCACTCAGATGGTATTATTGAGGAGTCTCTTAAAGGAGTCTATTGAAATGGTGTGGGCAGAATTAAAGGAAACTAATAAGAGATGGTGAGGTGCCCCAGGGCTAGTACTAATGGGGTCCTGTTACCAGCCCCACCCATGAGGGGATAAGGGTAGAGAAAATTTATTGGAACTAATAGATTGGGTCACTTGCAGATAGGAGCCATGCCTTTGGGGGAAGGGCATAACTAACCTGAGGTAATGTGGCAGAAATAAAGCTAGGGGAATAAATTCCTCCTCTCATTTTCTTCTTACTCTATGATTTTCTGCTGGAATCTTTCATTAGTTGAATTCAGCTAGAAGCTGCATACGAAGGTAACTTCTTGATGTCATTAATAGAGGTCATAAGAGTCCTGGGACCTTAAAGTAGGGTGATGAAGGGTAGACGGAGGATTTGGAGGATGAACAGAGAATATCTAGCTTGCTCTGATGTATCTAGAATCTTTTGGTACACATATTTAGTGAATATTAATTTCATATATTTTTAAGTTCCAAACCAATACTTCCAGCACCATTTGAAGAAACTTGATTTTCCCTACTACTTTCTGAATCCATTTAAATTATTATAGATCCATTTAAATTATGATAGAGTCTGTTATGGGATATGTGTTCTGGGTTATGTTCTTCACTGTTTACAGTAGTTTCATAAAATACTTACTATTTGATTTGATAGTCCTTTTCTTATTATATTTTTTCAGAGTTAAAAGTTTCTTTTAGAGTTTAGCATTTGTAGATTCAAACAAAATTTTAATCTAGACCTAGACCACTAAAAGTGTTCAAGCTATATGGGAAAAAAGACCATGTTTCTCCCATTATATAACACCTTTCAGAAATATGTGGAATGCAGTCTCTCATATGTTATAGGCATACATAAAGAATAAAAGATGGCTGAATAAATTAATAATTATTTATTTAACAATATACGGAGGTATATATGTTCTAAAAGAATAGAATAATGTATTATATGCTATAGATAAGACTTGAAGACATTTAATGACATTTATTTAAATAGGAAAAGACAGATTTGTATTTTCAAATGCCAGGACAAATAGATTTCATGTGACTAGGAAAGACAAAACACAGCATAATATTGGTCAGTTTGGTGTTATTAAATCAATCATGCAAAAAGTTCTCACCAGAATCTAAGAGTATTAAGGACACATGTAAATTGAATCCTGTGTCCAGATATAAGGATCTTCCAAGGTGTTTGAGGGCTTCCCTGCACATAAGCATCATAGAAGATTCAGGTACTAGATTCGTGGTCTGCTCCAAGACTCAGGAAGGATCCTAACTGCTCAGGATAGGAGGTGAAGACTTGAAGCTTCTATCCCATTGGTCTAGGACATTTCTTTTTTTTTTTTTTTGAAAGATTTTATTTATTTATTTGCCACAGAGAGAGAAAGAGCAAAAGCAGGGGAGTGGCAGGCAGAGGGAGAAGCAGGCTCCCTCCTGAGCAAGGAGCCTGAAGTGGGGCTCGATCCCAGGACCCTGGGATCATGATCTGAACTGAAGGCAGCCACTTAACCAACTGAGCCACCCAGGCGTCCCTGGTCTAGGACATTTCTATCTCCCCACAACTTTTTATCATATTGAATTATTTTTATTATTCATTATTAAAAATTTAGCTCTGATGTATACCTCTTACAAAAAGTTTTTATTTTAAAAGTTCTTTCCTCATTTGCATTCTGGGTCTTTAATGTGCCTGTAAATCCCTGGGTTAGTGGCATCATCATCATTGTTGTCATCATCATCCAATCCTATTAGTTATTTAAATTACTATATGCCAAGAGTTTTGCTAAATAATTGATATAGATTATCTCACTTATTTCAATGAAATAGCTGATACAATTATAAGTATTCCCAATTTAGAGATGCAGGTAGTATACTGTCTAGAATCTTTTTAACTTGTCTGCCTCTCTAAACTGTGAGTTCATTGAGGGCTTAGACAGTGTGTTTTATCTTATAATGCTGTATCCCTGGCACTAAGAATAGTGACCAGTACAGGTAACCATACCCCAAATATCTGAATGAATGCTGGTTGAATTTATTTTGATTTACTTTCAAGATGTGGCTCTGATATGATCTTTTAAAAATAAAGTGGCACTTTGATTCTTATGGTACAAAGCCAGTACATTTCTGGAACAATAAGTTATTTTATTAAATTCACTAAAATATTTGTCAAATTAAAATAAAATCCCCTTTAGGTTTTAGTTCTCTTTTCTGTATGTGTGTTTAATTCAAATTGGATGAAGGAAAGAGAATCATAGATTTCTGCTGTTGAAGAAAATGCGATAGAAGACTTCTTGGCAAAATAGTCACAGTTTTTCAACTTGCAAATTAAATTATAGTGTAGATTTGCTATCTTGCCCCCATTAACTTCTTGCCCTTTTTGGCATTCTGAGCCCCTGGAGATCAGATTTCCTCTGGCCCATATAACAGGCTATTGATCACCCCTTCTGCCTTACCACCCTTGCTTCTCAGTACAAATTGGTCAGTGTCAGTTGGAGGAGGAAGATAATTAATTTGCACTCACATTAAAATTAGATGCATTCTGAAAGAAGGCAATCACCTGAGCTTGGATCCCTAGCTCTACCAATTTTAGGATGTGAATCCTGAGCTAACGTTCTAAAGTAGTAGAAGGGTAGGTAAATATATTTTTTTGTACATATGTGCCTACTTGGGTAAAAGATTGGAAGGTACCCTAAAATAAATTCTAATGGTAATCTTTCTAACGTTTTACAGTTTTAATCACATTGTGTCTCAAAGTTGAAATTATATACTCTTAAAATATTGGAAATTTCTTCAAAACCATGGAAATTGTGCATGAGATGTGAGATGACTGGACACCAAAATAAGTCTTTCCTATTATGACTATATTATGTTCTTTTCCTTTCAATATCTAAATGTATATATTATATTCATATGTCACTTTCTTTCTTATAGTCTTGAGAACATGACTACTTTAGAATCAAAGATGTCATTATGAGGTAAAGTGCAAGTCATGAAACTCTCATAATATGCTTATAAACAAGTGTTTTTCTCTACTACTAATAGTTCTACTTTCATGCTAAATAATATATTTGAGGCACTGAGTCAGTAATCTTCCTAAGCAGAGTGACAGGAGCCTCCAAGAGATAGGCAAGGCCATTCCAGCCATTCCACTTCTCTACTGGTCTTCCAGAATGCTTGTCACTTAACATAATTCAGATAAATTAGCATTCAATAAAGCTTGCAAGGGAAGTGATATTCATTCCCAGCACTGGAGAGAAGTGAATAGTTATAATTTTTCCAGTCAGTTTACTTAATTCATTCTGATTGCATCAGTGAAAACATTTTTTTTATTATGTTATGTTAATCACCATACATTACATCATTAGTTTTTGATGTAGTGTTCCATGATTCATTATTTGCGTATAACACCCAGTGCTCCATGCAGAACGTGCCTTCTTTAATACCCATCACCAGGCTAACCCATCCCCCCACCCCCTCCCCTCTAGAACCCTCAGTTTGTTTCTCAGAGTCCATAGTCTCTCCTGGTTCATCTCCCCCTCTAATTGCCCCCCCTTCATTTTTCCCTTCCTGCTATCTTCTTTTCTTTCTTTCTTTTTTTTAAATATATAATGTATTATTTGTTTCAGAGGTACAGATCTGTGATTCAACAGTCTTACATAATTCACAGTGCTCACCATAGCACATACCCTCCCCAATGTCTATCACCCAGCCACCCCATCCCTCCCACCCCCCACCACTCCAGCAACCTTCAGTTTGTTTCCTGAGATGAAGAATCGCTCATATCAGTGAGGTCGTATGATACATGTCTTTCTCTGATTGACTTATTTCGCTCAGCATAACAACCTCCAGTTCCATCCACGTTGTTGCAAATGGCAAGATTTCATTCCTTTTGATGGCTGCATAATATTCCATTGTGTATATATATATATACCGCCTCTTCTTTATCCATTCATCTGTCGATGGATATCTTGGCTCTTTCCACAGTTTGGCTATTGTGGACATTGCTGCTATAAACATTGGGGTGCACGTACCCCTTCGGATTCCTACATTTGTATCTTTGGGATAAAATATTCCAGAAATACCCAGTAGTGCAATTGCTGGATCGTAGGGTAGCTCTATTTTCAACTGTTTGAGGAACCTCCATACTGTTTTCCAGAGTGGCTGCACCAGCTTGCATTCCCACCAACAGTGTAGGAGGGTTCCCCTTTCTCCGCATCCCCACCAACATCTGTCCTTTCCTGACTTGTTAATTTTAGCCATTCTGACTGGTGTGAGGTGATATCTCATTGAGGTTTTGATTTGGATTTCCCTGATGCCGAGCGATGTTGAGGACTTTTTCATGTGTCTGTTGGCCATTTGGATATCTTCTTTGGAAATCTATAAAGAACTTATTAAACTTAACACCCAAAGAACAAATGATCCAACCAAGAAATGGGCAGAAGACATGAACAGACATTTTTCCAGTGAAAACATTTTTAAAGGGTGATGGATGTACCATTCCCCAGAACTTAGTAGCAATCCCCTAAACATTAAGCATGTGGTGAATCCCTAATGTTTAAAATACTCCCTGAGACTGATATGGGGGAGAATTTGGGCTTATTATTGAAAAGCAGTAACTTGTGCATCAGGAGTCCTCTAGTCTTTTGGTCTTATATCTAAGTTATGTTTATCTCAGCAAATTCTTGGTCAAATGACCTTTCTGTTTCTCAACTAACATGAATAGCAAGGGTATAGTATTGGTCAGTCCTTTCAGAAGAGAAGAAAATGCAATGGATAGAAGAATTTGTCTTAGATGGGTGGCTTACTAATTTAGAGTAAAAGATACGTCACAAGCAATTCTATAACTTTTCCATTGCTGACACTCATAGATTTTTTAAAAGGTGCTCATAAAAACATAATTGTAAACATGAAACAACCTGTATTAAGATCTGAATCAGTTCAGGTGACCTTCAGGAATCAATTACTTTAGGTCAGATTTCTCCCTAGATATGATTAAAAAATCTGCATATAATGGGCGAATTCAATCACTGATACAGATATTTTTTTTAATTATATAAGTCAATTCAATAAATAGTCATTGAGCACTTGCTGTGTGCCAGACACTTTGGGGGTAATTGGAATAAAGAAAACTTGGTGCCTGACCTTAGGCATTATTATTCAAGTATACAGGCTGGATAAATCTTACTTGGAGAAGAGAATTCTAGATAAGCCTTTTTTTTTTTTTTTTTTAAATAAGAGATTTAGGGACAGAAGGAAGCTTATGAAGAGACTGTTGTTGGCCTTATGGCTGCCAGAAAGGAGAAAAATTAAGTAGAGATTTTGTTCAATGCTCTTAAGATAGATGAGTTGGGTTTGAGTATGCTAACATTATATGAAGTTAGGCTCTCTGAGAAATACTGGATGGCATATTCTGATCAATTTAATAAGTAGCAGTGTTATAAAGAGGTCCTTTGGCTTGATGTGATGGTTTCATCTTCTTTGAACCATTGTCATCTTTTCTGTGGGGACAACATAGTCTGGCAGTGATAGCATACAGCATACTAAATCCTGTCATTGTGTCTAAATGTGGAGGTAAACAAAATGCTTGTTTCAAAACTCAGATGGAAAGGTGTTTGCTTTCATAGTTTCCCAGGAAGTCAACTGATAATCTGAAAGTGATTCTAGGTAGCTATTCTTTGAGTTGGGGTTTTCATGATGCTTTAGATAAACACATTAAACAATATGAAGCATCTCTAACCATTTGAATGCTAAAATGAGAAAGGTCAATATGTTCATCTTATCCTTCAGACTCTACTGATAAAGGTTGATAGAAAGTCCTTCTCAAAGCTGCCTTCAGGCAGTTTATTCATATTGATCAGTTCTTTGGCTAGCAATGTGTTAAAATGACAATCCTAGAAGGCTGGAACTCAAGAAAAAAAAAGAATATAAATCCAATTTTATGTAGAATTTTAAACTATAGAAGAACTATTGATTTCTTAGATAAAACGGAGATGCATGATCTGTAGACATTTGTGAGTTTATGAACCCACTATGAAATGTATTAAGTGAATATTTACTTATATATTTACATATATATAGCTCTGATTTTGTAATTTCTCTCTTTATCTGAAGCAGTAGACAGAGTGTCTGGCCCATGGGAGTGCTCAGTAAATGTTGAATGATTAGATGAACAAATGAAGAAATGAAGGAATGAATGAAGCCCGGTTTGATTTAAGCTTCTCTGAATTCCATATATAAATAAGATTAGTCTTTTCCTGCAAGAGGAAAGACCAATGAACACACTAATTAACTGAAGTTCTCTTTGTTTGCCAACTTTTTAATTAATTGAAGTCAGCATGATTCCTTGTCCCCCCAGTACCTTGAATAACCACTGCCATATAATAGTGCTAATTACTTATATGAGTGAATGAATGTTCTAGTGAGACTAGACATTTTCACCATTTCCTTTCACTACACTCTTAATCCTCCCTTATCATCTATATTAAAGTCCCTCATTTTCTATGAAGCATGTTTCGTCTGATCCATTAACTCACAGTGGTTCTCTTTCTTTGAACTTTGGTGCATACCATCTTTACCTTTTTTTAATTGGCATCTAGAAATGATAGTAATTTACCTTTATCTGCTTCTGGGAATTTATTGTGAAGGCAGATTAAAAAATATTGGGCAAACTCTTTTGGAAGATGCTTATTGCATTGCTGTTTTTAAGAGTGAACCAGCTGTATCCTGCTTTACCAGTTTTTTTTAAGAGTACAAAGTTAAGGTTAAGTTTTTCACATCCAATGAGTCTGAACTGCTATCCTGCTTTCTCTTCCTGTAGTTCTTCTCCCAAGTTAATTAAGTTCAATAATATCCAGGGATATTTATTTAGTCCAAAGAATTTGTTATTATAACTTCACTGAAAAAGATCTGTAAAAAAATCTATTCACCTCATCAAAGGACCTGTTCTCTGTGGCTGATACTGCTGTTACTGTGATATGGAGTTACTTCTGAAAATATGGAGTCCAAAATCAGGGTTTGAACACCACTGGAATCACTACAGCAGACAAGGAGCCCAGCTGAGGCTGATTTGGCAATTGTTTCTTTGTGTGCAGAGAGAGAAGACACTTTCCTCTCAGGTGATGTTATAATATATTTACTCCACATCAAAGTATATATTGGCTTCAAAATGTTACAATTCTTAGTGACCAGCTCATTCAGTGCTGTATACACCCAGCTATCATTCTCAAGGCGTATCACAGTGACTGTGTCAAGAATGGTTTTTCAGTATCATTCAAATGCTGCCAAACCAGCCCTTCCTTACAACATTCTGGAGCTTCAGCTTGGGCCCATTGACCAGTCCAGAGTATTATCTATTTTTTCCTGGGGGTTTTCTCTTAGGGAGCCTATACTTTGTCATGATCTGGCTTTAGGTAGATCGCAATAACATTAAACACCCTAGGGGAAAGATTCTTCTTTTAGAAGGCTCGTTGGCCCTACATAAATTTTTAGAGCATCTGGCATGGTGGAAGAGGAGTACAGCCTAATTCCACCAATTACTTGTATTTTAAATCCTGGACACTTACTACAATTTGAAAATCTCCTATATTCTTGGGTGATATGCTTGCTGGTTATATTACAAACTTGTGTCATTCATTTTACCTTCCCCAAACCAAGGTTCTCCCTAGGATAACTGATGTCTTCACTGAGAAATTACTAGGAAATTTTACAGGATATTTTCCTCTCTTAACAATTATAGTCTGCCTCACTGGCTAATTGCTACACTAGCCTATAAAACGAAAATAATTCAAAGGTCCAAAAATAGAATAATGAATAGAGTGGTCAGTATACTTATTCAACTGGATGTTATCTAGGCTTTAAAATCGAGATTATAAAGACTATAAAATGATATTAAATATACTTATAAGTTATTAAATGACAAAAGTAGAGTCAGGTTCCAAATTTGTACATATGCTTCTATTAAATATATATTATATACTTGGGGACTTGGGACGATATATATATATCATTCCCAAGATATAACCACTTTGCCATACCCTTAATTTTTGGAAGGGCATGCAGTCCATTACTGGAAAGTCTTATGGGATGGAATGCACATAAGTGGCCAGAGAATGGTGTAATCTAGTTCTTTGCCTTTTGCCTCAAGTCATTTTTAGGTCCCTATGAGTCCATTTGGATGGAGGTCAAGGGGTGTCTTCTGTCGGGGCTGCTCTCTTCTCACCTTCCCTTAATGTCCCTGTGTCTTCACCCTTTGGTTGTTCCCTCAGTGTTAGCTTCTCTTTCTTCTTGGCCCTCAGATTCCATTCAGGTTTTTTTTCTGAAACTCAGTGTGTGTGTATGTTTGTGTGTAAATGACACAGCTCAGTCCTGCCCTTCAAGACAAACAAGCCTTTCAAATACTAAGATGAAGAGGCCCTCAAGATGTAATTGTTCTTTTTGTATCTTCTTCTCCTTTGATTTTGCTAACATGATCAGGATCCCATATTGATATGGCCACTTGATTTTCTCCAAAAATGAGTAAGGCAAAAAGGAAACTCTACTCTCCTATATTTAGGGGAATAGGAGCAGAAAGGAATCTTACCACCACAATATTTACAGTGCTTTTATTAGAGTGGCATATTGCATTTAGTTTCTCTCCTTTTTTCTAATCTCCGAAGTGTATATAATGGGCTATAATACTTCAATAATAAAGAAAAATATATAATGGGAAGTTATAAAAACTTAGTGGATCAAGAGACTTCTTATCTTATTGATTAGGAAGTTGAATTCCAGGTTAGGTAAATGAGGTGTCCAAGAACAACCAGTGAGTGGTAGAACCAGGACTAACACCAGGGAGGACACATGTTCCTGTAACAGGTAGACAAGTATTGAAGACAAAGCTAAATTCTTAAAATGGCCTTAACATTTTCTAGCTGCCTTACATAGGGAAGTCTTTCCCCCTTTTTGAACCTCAGTTTTCACATTTATAAAATGGAGGCAACTGGGGGTGCCTGGGTGGCTCAGTCGTTAAGCGTCTGCCTTCAGCTCAGGTCATGATCCCAGGGTCCTTGGATCGAGCCCTGCATCGGGCTCCCTGCTCCGCGGAAGCCTGCTTGTCCCTCTCCCTCTCCACCTGCTTGTGTTCCCTCTCTCGCTGTGTCTCTCTCTGTCAAATACATAAATAAAATCTTTAAAAAAAAAAGGAGGCAACTGGTTGGATTATGATTTCCATGTGCTTTACACAAGATAGTCCATGTTAAGTATGTGACCCAGATACTGTCACATAATGGGTAATCAATAAATATTATTTCCCTTCCTTTCCAGTTGTTCTGAAGCTTGGTGCAGAGCCTTACCAGTATACCAGCCAGCAGCTTCTCTTGAGTTACTCTATTATACTCTATTATACGTATATACAATGCCTTGTGTTATAGCTGAATTGTGTCCCTGCTACCTCCTGCCCGGGCCCCCAGATTCATTTATTTAGGTCCCAACCTCAGCACCTCAGAATGTGACTGGATTTGGAGATAGGGCTTTTAAAGAGGTAATTAAGTTAAAACGAGGCCTTTAGGGTGGGCTTTAATCCATCTGACTGGTGTATTCATGGGAAGAGATTTGGACATATAGAAAGACACCAGGGATCTGTGCACATAGAGGAAAGATGTTGTGGGAACACAGTGAGAAGGTGGCCATCTCTCAAGGAGAGAGTCCTCAGGAAAAACCCAACCTGCTGACTCTTTGATCTTGGACTTCTAGCTTCTAGAATTGTGAGAAAATAAATTTCTGTTGTTTAAGCCACCGAATTTGTGGTATTTTGTTATGGCAGCTCTAGCAAAGTGATAACACCTTCCATCTTTACATGGAAGCTAAGCTGCTTGAGGGGAAAATCATAGCAGATGCTTTGTAATCATAACATATGGTCAATAATTTCTTGATGAATACTATGATTTTTATTAAGGATAAAAACTTTGTTTTATATTTCTTTTACGTCTTCTGTGGAGCCCTAGCTATTAAGGTTACTGACAACTATAATGTGATAATGAGGATTATATATGATCTTTTTTTTCTTTTGCAAATAGCAACTAGAATTGTCCTTTTTATGAAGTCATAGGAATAAATGCAATTAAAGTTGAAAAGATTATTCCTCATTGCCTGTCTAGACATAGAACAAGAGAATTAAATCTTCAAATGTAATTTCAGAAATTAAGATTAATGGCCAGGAGTATATGAATCCCTCATATGCTGATGACCTCATGTTGTCTGAGACTAAATGTGGGGGCTTCTCACTATCTTTGTATTAATGAATATGATTGAATTATTTTCAATATAGTCAGGATATAACATTAACTCGTCTGTGTTGGAAGTTTGCCTTGTATTTTTCAGAAGATCAAAAACAGTCAATCAAGAGAGAGAAAGTCAAAGGATTTTTTACCGAGTTTTAAAAATTACAATTGACTTTTATTTTCTGGATTGTGGGAAATGTGGGAGAAAATGAGTTATTTTAATTAATTTATGGAAGGGACATCAGAGATAAAATTTTTTTTTGCAGGGTTTTCAATGTTTGCCAAGTCTAAGAGCTCAAAGGAGAATTTTGTGATAAATGAGAAAAGCTCTGAAGAGTAAGATAGCAAATTTATTACTGGGAAAAATGCAGAAAATAGTGTTTAAGGAAGTAGGGGCCTACTTCTTTTTGAGCCAGCATGGTCTTTGCATGTCCCCTCTCATATCCATGTACACATACATGGATACACACAAGGAATATTTTTCTAATGTCTTGCCATTACAATAACTGGCTGAATAATCTTTGGGTGTCATTTAAAACCTCTAGTCCTCATTCACATCTGTAAATAAAAGACGTTAAAGTAGATCATCTAGATATACTCTAGCATACCTTCTAATTGTAGCATTCTATGATTCTATTGCATCTTGGAGATGTGACCAAAAAAGGAGGGGATGAATGTGATGTCACTTAGGGAGGCTATGCATCATATTGGTTCTGCTAGTTGCTTCAACATGATCTCTGCAGAGGGGCAGAGAGCCCTAATGCCAAGCCTTATGCTTCAAGATGACTGGAGTGCTGTTTAGTTCTGCACCTCCAGAACCAGAGAAATGCCTGCAACACAAAAGAGAGTCACCATACTTGTTGGATGAAGGAATGGATTAATGTTTCCAGTGCTGTTTTGGATCTATAGGATTTCTTATGGTGTCACATGCCCATATTTTTCAGGGTCATGTTGACATATGTCTACTCAATTATTAGACATAATTAGAGGATTAGAGGATTTGAGAAACATAATCATGTGTTGCTGCTAAACTGAACAAAAAGCTCTGAAACAGCCTCAATATTTTAAAGAATACTTTGGGGGTTTTTCCCCCACATACAAAAACAATAAACTTTGTTTTATTCTTTCTTTGCATCCCTTCCTTTTGTTTTGTTTTTATCACAATCTACTGTCATTAGGGAAAAGGTTTCTGAACATAAACTCCATGAGGGCAGGGGTGCTGTATGTCTTCTTCACGCACCCAGCAATCATGACAGGTAGAGCTCTTTATTAAACGAATATACGAATGTTGAAATGTATAACCACAGAAAGGTCAAATGATATTTGGCTCACTTTTCATTAGTAGTGGGGAAAGATAGCCTGGAGAGAAGGGATGTATGTATTTGTATTTATAACACATCAAGAGAAATACATGGATACTTTTGTTTTAATAAAAAATAAAAGCTCTGTCTGGTGATTTTCGCGGTCAAGTTCAAGGGAAGATGCTTATGAGTGAAAAAAGACAAAACAAAAAAATGTTTAAATTTATAGCCATCTTTTCGAAAAGGCTGGCTGATTTAAAAAGAATTTTCGAAATATTAGCCATATGGCAAGAACTAATTAGAGACAACAAAATTACCTTGAAGTATGGTGTGCCTCCAGTGCAACTCTTCTAGCAGGTACCTTAGCACCTCTCTCCCAGGTCATTCTCACAGTTCTCTGTGTGTCTGAGTTTAGTGCACACTTTCTGTGACTGAGGAGCCTGAGGTCCCTGAAAAGCTATCGAAGAACAATCATCAGAATGAGATCCAGCGCAGCCTTCTGACTCAGGAGGGATAAAGAGGTATCAGCTGCCTAATGAAGCTCTCTTTCTCTGCCCCCTGCCGTCCTGAAAAGTGGAGGCTACAGTATTTCATTATGAATCTGTGTGCTTCTCTCCTCACCCTTCCTTGGTTTGAGAATCAAAGGCCATTTCTGTCAGATCTGACCCTCGGAGTTATCTTCACTCATGCCTTCGACAATCACCTCTATGCAGATATCTCCCCAGATCGATACTTCAATTCACATCTCTCTCAACCCTTGCTGCAGTCCTGCACCCTAACAAAACCATTTTCATTCTTTTAATTTTGCCCATTTTGACCTTATAGTTGAATATTTTCAGAGAGTCAAGGTCACAGACAATATGTCATTCTATTTTTTTCCCTCAGAAATCAAATCATTAAAAGTTGTGAACTGGACTTTTGCAGTTTTATTCTTAACAAATATGTTGTAGGGGACTGAAGCACTTTTGGGGGGGGAAGTAAGGAGTATAGAGCCATTCACTGGCTTCCTTTTTTATTTTCTGAGTAAAAGCACTGAGTAAGTGTGACATGCACATCACTTTAATGTTGAGACTGTGGAGTAAAATTTAAGAGATTTGTGTTCTCCTCAAATTTGACTCCAAAAATAACTTGTACTAACATCAGGAACTTTACATCCTTATCTTTGTAATTACATGATTCCCGCAAATTTAACACATAGAAGTGGTTGCAATTAAAAAAAAAATATTTGAAGAATGCAGAAGAGTAGCTCTTTTTAACACTGTTCAGTTATACATTTAGTTTATATTCAAAAGCATGTTTTTGATCAAGTATATCTAGGCACTATTTACATATCTCAGAATATATTAAATATTTATATACGTCTCAGAAATTCTTAAATTTTATAAACTACAACTTAGTCAATATGAGATATGTCCCTGACTTAACCAAATTCCAGATTTGAAAAATGTTTCAGCTGTCCATCTATGATACATAAGGTTTGAATGATACATGATCCGTGGTGCTGAAACTTTACTTCTGCAGGGAATAATGTCTTTCTCATTTACAAGGTACTTATCTCCACCACAACTATCAATCCACCATTAACCTCGCAGTAACACAGGCAAAGGGAGGCCATGAGTTTGCTTTTCTGGCCTTAGATATTCTAGAAATGCATTTCTTTTTCTATAGCCATGTAAAGAACATCATCTCCATCATCTCTATACTGAAAGCATTCAAGACTGTGTTTATCTTTGTCTAATTGTAGGGTTCCTCTCTACTTCATGATCATTGGTTACAAGTTCTGTTTCTTTATAGAGTATGTCATCTCGAGCCTCGCCATGAAGGATTTGCATTGCTTCTAAGTTGAATGAGTCCCTCTTGCTACCTAGTTTGATCCTAGTAACCACGAGAAATGTATAAAACTTGCCTGTGGTTTAGCTGAACAACTTACAGACTTTAGCCATAAAATATATCTTTTTAAAGTATTATATTTTCAACACCTTTATTTTTTTTAAAGATTTTATTTATTTATTTGAGAGAGAGAGAAAGCACAAGCAGGGAGAGCAGCAGGCAGAGGGAGAGGGAGAGGGAGAGGGAGAAGCAGACTCCCCGCGGAGCAGGGACCCGATGCAGGGCTCGATCCCAAGACCCTGAGATCATGACCTGAGCCGAAGGCAGATGTTTAACCGACTGAGCCACCCAGGAGCCCTAAAGTATTATATTATGAAACAAAAGTCACTAAAATGTATTAAACTGACTTTGGAGTAATTTCATGAAGATGTTTGACAAGAATGTTTGGCGGCATATCCAGTGAGAGACCACAGTAAAGAATTCCTCCACATCGCTTTCCTTGGAACTTTAGATTTTCTCTCTTGTGCTATATTTAGATGTGTGGCATGTCTAATTTTCTGCTTCTGTGCCTTACTGTGCTTCTAGAGCTTATTGTAATCCAGCTAAAGTGTCAGGTCAGAGTGTGAAGAAAACCTGAGTAAGCCAGTATGTAGCAGTCTGAAGACCCTCCGTGCTGGACCCTCCTGTCTTGCTTTTCACCCTAGGATTCCCGACACTGAAAACAAGTCAATAAAAGATCACATAGTTCTAAAAAGTTAACTCCAAGTATTTCATTAATTCAGCAAGACTTGAAGTGGCTGGGTTGTTGGTGATGTAACCACATTGATCAGATGGTAACAGCTGCCAGTTAAATTTAAATAAATTTAATTCAATTCAAGTCAGGCCAGTTCAATTCAATTAAACTCGTTTCAACACACATCTACTGAGCACCTGTACAGCCACCTTCCGCATTAGGTTCTGAGTGTACAGGGATGAATAAAATACATTCACTGTGTACAATCTAACAATGAGAGCAAACATAAAAACAAAATAAATTGCAATGTTGTTCAGTAACTAGAATAATGGAATCATATGCACAATGTTGAAATAACCAGGAGGTAATTAATTTTGAGATGGGAGGTATAGTGAAGGAATCTCAACAATGCTTCCTGCGAGGAATGATACATAAGGAGCATTTTGGAAGATGACCAAGAGTATGTTAAGTGTCAGGGTGGGTCAAGTTTAGACAGAAGGAAGACCGTTGGATACCCTACTCTAACCACTATGATCTTGGGTAGGCTCTTATGCCTATAGTACTGATCTCAGCTGTTTTCACCTGCTTTTTCACCTCAGCTATTTTTTTTATAAGAATAATATTTTGCTGCAGTTGTATTAAAAACAAATGCAGGGGCACCTGGGTGGCTCGATGGTTGAGCATCTGCCTTGGGTTCAGGTCCTGATCCCGGGATCCTGGGATCAAGCCCCACATCAGGCTCCTGGCTTGGTAGGGAGCCTGCTTCTCCCTCTCCCTCTGTCTCACCCCCTGCTCATGCTGTCTCTCTCTCTCTGTGTCTCTGTGTCTCAAATGAATAAATAAAATCTTTAAAAAACAAAACAAAACAAACAAACAAACAAAAACAAATGCATAAACCAAGAGATAAATGGCTTTGACCTGGGATGCTATGCTGCAGCACAAACAGCATCTTCTGTATTTGTGAAATGTGGTAAACTTAGTTTTAGCATCATTCAAAAAGAAAGCAATGAAACCAGTGGGAAATAGTAAAAATGCAAAATAAGTATGAATCAAGAGACTTGAGTTTAATTCCTCATTCTGATACCAAGAAGCTTTTGATTTGGGTTAAGTTATAACTCCTCTCAGGGTCTAAATTTTCTCATGTGTAAACTGAGGTGTTAACTAGGAAACTCTATGGTCTCCTCTAGATTTTAAAGCATTCTCTGGGGGTGCCTGGGTGGCTCAGTCGTTAAGTGTCTGCCTTTGGCTCAGGTCGTGATCCCAGGGTCCTGGGATAGAGCCCCACATTGGGCTCCCTGCTTGGCAGGAAACCTGCTTCTCCCTCTCCCACTTCCCCTTCTTGTGTTCCCTCTCTCGCCGTGTCTCTCTCTGTCAAATAAATGAAATCTTCAAAAAATAAATAAATAAAGCATTCTCGGATTCAATAGAATGGCCAGGACAGTGTACATAACCTTCAAGGTAAGCAGAGTGAATAGTAGAATGAATGCAGTCTTTAGAGCCAGCAAACCTCAGCTCGAACCCTCGCTGAATTTCGTACAAGTTGAGAGAGCTATAGAGCAAGGGCATTACTTCATTAGTAAGTCTTATTTGCAGAACTCCTGTTTTAATAGCATTGTATGAATTAATGCAATAACATGATCAAAATACCTGCAGAGTTCCTGGCACATAGTAGTTACTCATAAAATGTCAATTTCTGTTTCCCTCTTCTTTTATTCTGATTAGCAGAAGCTAGTCAATCTCTTTTAAAGGGACCCCCAAATATTTGGGTGTTAAAGTCTAATTATTCTCTATCCTCTATTCTATTTTATTCTCTCCTAGATTGTCTTGCCCATACCATGGCTAAGACCTGCTAGATCAAGTGAAGTGGAGAGACGGATTAAGACGTCATATAGCTATTTGGTATTTGATGACAGTGTTTTTTTTTTTTTTCTTTTTCCCCCAAAGGGAAAGTCATTTCACAAACTTGTGCCTTAGTGGCCTCAGCTGATTTTCTGTCTCTCATGACCTTTCAGTTCTGCCTAATTATTAACACTGATACCATGCAACCTGACTAGTCAGCACATTTGCTGATAAAGGGGCATTTCTTACACAATAATTCTCTTGCATTTCACTTCACAGCCACGATTTATTAGCCAGGATTTGTGGAGGGGGGTCCTCATGTGAAGACTTCTGTGCTTTTATAAGGACATACTGTACTACATTTGAGGAGAGATAGTACCATAAATAATATTATAAGAGGCAGGATAGCTCAGTTGATGCAAAAATAAGCTGAGTGCAGAGTTTCTAAGATCTAATGTGTATGCCCCTCCAGCTCAGTTCATCCTGGGGACTTTCTGTTTTTGTTCCATTCTTTTTTATCAAGCAGTTCAGGCCCAGTTTCACAGAAGCTTAAATCCTTTGTTTTTTGTGATGTGCTTTTTGAGAAGATGTGAGTAAGGGCACCTCCTCATGGAATGGGAAAGAGTCTTCCATTTCTTATTAAAAGGTATGATAACATATGATCATTACTTTACTAAGGGGTTATTAGAAATGATGACATCGATGTCTGCTTGGTATCCTGGGGAGATCAGGGACTTAAAAACCAGACAGATATAAGTTCAAAGATGCACTTTTCACTTAATAACTGGGACTTTCCATTATAAGTTTAATTCCTCTGAGACTTGGCTTCCCCACCTATAAGATAAGACTAATAATAACTTCTGTATAGGATGTTGTGAGAGATAATTGAGATGACATATGTAAAACTGCTGAACAATATCTGTTGCATAAAGTAGGTGCTTATTAAATGGAAGCCACCATAAAAATAAAAAAATGAGCACAAACTAACAAGTACAAAGTGTCAGTCATTTTAGTGGTGGTTTCATTTCCCAACAAATGAATGTCACATACATCTTGTAGAAACTAATTCTTAAATTCTTATTTACAAATGACTGGTGTTTCAACTCTCAAGCTTGTTTGTTGAATAGACCAAAAATAAAATAAAATAAAATAAAATAAAATAAAATAAAATAAAATAAAGCAAAGCTGGCCTTTTTTTTTTTTTTTGAGAATCTTTGAGATAATTTTTCCCCCCAGTAAAACAGAATTTGGCAAAAGTTTTCTGGTCATTATATGAAAGGTAACTATTGAGAGAAGGCAGGAAGATTTATGGGACATAAGTAACAATCTTCCAGCACAGTAATAGTATGTTGCAAACAAAAATAAGAAAAGCCATTATAAAACATTGAAAAGGATGTTACTTTTCAGGTCTTGGATATGTTTTCAGGAGACCATGTTGGTGTGAGTGGCCAGCATGAATATCTGTGATTATATGAATATGCTGTGATTACCTGACTGATAGTGAGCCTGCTAATGTGACTGGCTGGGGTGGAGAGTGCCCATGTGGAAAGGTAATAAAATTGGGGGATAAAATTGCAGTCACCAAGACAATGCATTTTTATCCTGCTGTACATTTCCCACAAAGCCAAATAACTGGTGAGATTGGTCTTGAAAGAAACAGCCAGTGACTTGCTATGCTAATAACCTCAACTTCAAGCCTACAAAATCGTTATATACACTCCTTAGAAGAGTAGTCAAAGGCATTCCATGAAAAAAAGGGGGACAAGCTTTCATTGTTAAATAAGTTTGGAAATGTTGAATGTTATGTCCCCACCATGAATCATCACCATATATATTAGCATATAGAAAGCTCTGAGCAGTCCTGCAGTTTAAAAAAGCTAATTAGTTAGGGAATAGTTCAGTGCTTCCCTAATTTTAACACTGGCATTGCTTATCAAAGAATTTTTTAATAAACATCCTGTTGCGGTAGTGATCTGGAAAACATACTTGGGGAAATCCTGTAATTGACACTCAGGAAAAAAATAGCATTCCATATATGGCAATAGGAAGGAGTAAGTTGTTTCAGGGAGGCAGACATTTGCAATTTTACATCTCCTGAAATGTACTCCTTATGCTTTCTCAGTGCTGATATTTTAGTCATTTGTGAAGGATATATTGGAATCTTTTGGTTCTGGCTTATGGCTAGCTGAAATAATTTCTTGTATGATAGCATGGAGTTAAGAATCACTTATTTCATAGTTTTATTTTGCAAATTAAGGCACCAGAGCTAGATCTTATTGTCTGATGAAATCCTTTTCAGTTTTTGTTCTACAGCTTTCAAGTCCTGATGTAGCTTTCTTTTTAACTAAAACTATTTTCTTAATTTGAGCAATTCGCCAGGTTGAAGAAAACTTGTAAGCACTGTTAGTACTTGTCAGGAGTAAATGGGACTCTAGAGAGTTCTTTGAAATAGGAAACATTTGAACAGAATATCATCTTGCTTTCAGCTATTTGTATAGATGCAATTTCTGCAATTCTATACCTCACAGCTCTAATTCCTCTTCATCTGTGTCTCAGGCTTCCATCAATAATCCTTCTGCTCAAACACACTTGACAAGAGGGGTAGAGTAGACGCCCTTGTAATATCTTCTGAATGTCACTCAGCAGTGATGTGTAATCAGGTTCATAAATTTTAGGAAGAAAAATGTGAAACTGAATAGGGGATTCAGTCCATATGAATCCACATTGGACAAGGGTAGTGTTACGAGCATTTTATAAACTTAACTTTTGATTATACAGTGGAAATTTTGTAAAACATAAAAAAAATCAGTGATTATGGATTCCTATTGCATATAGATATATAAAATAAAAACTTCCTGCATTATACCTTAATATATGAGTGAATTGGCTGTTTTCTGGAGCCAAATATATTCACCTTACACCCTGTGACTGACTTTCTTTCTTTCTTTCTTTCTTTCTTTTTCTTTCTTTCTTTCTTTCTTTCTTTCTTTCTTTCTTTCTTTCT
>NW_027397104.1:11177095-11204066 GCF_003265705.2 Callorhinus ursinus | reverse complement strand
CTTTCTTTCTTTCTTTCTTTCTTTCTTTCTTTCTTTCTTTCTTTCCTCCTTCCTTCCTTCTTTCCTTTCCTCCCCTCTCCTCCCCTCCCCTCCCCTCCTCCCCTCCCCTCCTGTCCTCTCCTCTCCTCTCTTTTTCTTTCATAGGCTCCATGCCTAATATGGGGCTTAAACTCACAACCCTGAGATTAAGAGTCACATGCTCTACTGACTGAGCCAGCCAGGTACCCCTAACCCTGTGATTTCTAATACATCTTCCCAACCTAGAAACTTTACAATACAGTTATTATCTCATCTCGTAACATCTGTATTGGAAAAAAGGACCTAGTCTTCATGTTTTAAGTAAGATGCTGTATTCTTGCTACCTTCCTAAAATCCAGGAGAAATCTGTACTATAGCCTACAACTATTTATTATTAAAAGTTTAAGGAAAAACAATGAAACACATTCTTTTTGGACAGTGAAAAATGTTAATTGTGTTGATTTCGACTTTTCTGTTTACTTGGTGAAAGCTGTTAAAAATTGTCCTAATTATTTTTGAACACATTTTTTTTAAAGATTTATTTATTTATTTATTTGAGAGAGAGTGAGAGAGAGCATGAGCAGTGGGGAGAGGGAGAAGCAGACTCCTCACCGAGCCAGGAGCCCGATGGGGATGCGATACCAGGACCTCAGGTTTGTGACCTGAGCTGAAGGCGGATGCTTAACCAACTAAGCCACCCAGGCACCCCTTTTTGAACAAAAATTTTTAAAAATAAACATGTTCTTAAAACTATACAATATATTTTTCTCTCAATTTATGCAAGAGCCATATACTCTACTAACTTTTCATTATTTGTGTATGAAGTAACATTGGAACTTTATAGGAAATATACTATCTCTATATATTTATCCTGGACTCTTTTTCCCTCAACTCTAATATGTTTTTTTCCTTTATGGTTTTAGTTACAAAAGAAAAGAATGCTGTGTATTAAGCATTGTTTGGAAACAGGAATGATAAGTTTATAAAAACCTTTGTCTAAATCCAAGGAATAGAGGAGTTGAGGCATTTGACCATAGACTATCACTCTACTTTCTCTAGGGCAAATTGCACTGTTTGAGGAATTCCTCTTAGCTCACAATTATAGCAGATAAGCATTATACAATTTCACAAGAAGATCCATATTGACTAATTAAAAGAAATTACTTTAAAAGTATTGAAAGTAATGAGGCCTGAAGGCTCATTTAACATGAACTCTACTGTGTTGAATATGCAGTCATTCTTCTCCTTCATTCAACTCTTCAGAGATTAGAGAATTCCAACCTGTTCCAGAAGTCACTGCCTGGAGTGCAAAAGGCTACTTTGCTCTCTGTGTCCATTTAACCTTTGACCACCTCGGGAGCCTGCCAAGCGTCAGTCAGGGCTCATTGGTCACCAGTGCCTGGGGAACAGGACAGAGCAGCTCAGTTCACTCAGGTCATCAGACCATCTCCAGATGGCAAAGAACTTCTGAAATTATGAACTAACTTGCTTGTGAGGCAAATTAGTGACCTGGGGCGGGATGCTTCATTAATGCTCCCACTCCCCTGAGCCACCAAGGTGCTTACTCTCACATTTTTTTTTCTCTCCATAATACGTGTTAACAACCATTTATTCTCATAGAAATGTTCCAATCAGTTGCTTGTGGCTAGTTAATAAACTACCAAAGCAGAGATGAAAATTAGATTCTATTTAGAAGGAAACAATGTTTACCTTTTTCCATGGAAATGTGTAAAAAACTTTAGAAAATTCTGTTACCGTATATAAGATCTCAGAAGAGACTGATTAAAAATTATAAAAAGGAGAAATATGAGTTTCCATCCAGATCACTATTTCACTTTTTTATCCAACAAGTGATGAGAAAAATTATGTGAACCCATGCATTTGCCCTGAGTTATGATTGTATTATATTAACCTCAGCTGACAATATCTTATATTGACTTTGGCTTACTTAAAATTCTGCCTCTTGGGTATAAACACACATCCAAAATTGACTCAGCTCATTTCTCTCTTGCTGAGGTCACTTTACCAGTTACTCCCAACTACTGAACTTATTTCATATGTTCTCTTTTTTTTTTCAGTATTACATTCTCAAATTGTTGGCACCTGGGGACCTCTCTGTGATGGTTTTATTACTGAATTCAAGATTTGTAGTTATAATCAGCTCTTACAGCTAATAAGATGCTAAGATGAGCTAATAGGGTTTTGCTTCTTCTTTGGTTAATATTGATGGAATGATTCTGAGTACAATGAACATTGTCCAAGCATTTGCTAGTAAAGAGGGCCCATGAAGAATGGGTTGTCTTTTTCCATAAATTACCTCAGCAGAAAAAATTGCGAGATAGTTCACTCTGACTGTCATCTTTGGATCCAGGTAGCTCATATGGAAGAAATAATGATCTTAGCAATGCCTAAGAAAGATACTTCTGAAATTTCACTACTAAAAATAATAGACACTAATAATAAAGGTATAGGATCAGTAAATATTTGAGCATCTATTTTATGTCCAATGCCTTGTGGATCATTTGTTCAGTTGTATTGCTTTTCAATAGAATACATTAGGTTATTTAGTGCCAGAGTGTGAAACCATGGAGTGTATTTTCTATAACAAATGGGAAGGCTCACTTTTCTGCTCAAACTGACTGAATAAGCTACTTCCAGCAGATATTTAAGTCTGTGGAATTATCCTTTATTATGTATCAGGGGGACAAAAAAGAAAGGATTCAGAGAGAAAAGGTGTGAGTCATTATGTGAGTTTTTGGGAAGTGTGAATTTCTGCTGATTCTTTATTCTAGTATGAACAGTACTTTGAAAGATTAATTTAAGACTAAGCCTCTTTAAAAGTTCATGGTAGTAGAGGTGGGGATAGATTCCATAAATGAAACATCATTTCTGTGTAGATAAAAAAATTGCCAAGTTACAATTCAAAAATTATAAAAATATCAGTATAATTTGAATCAATGGATGAATTCCATATGTTATCAAATGCATGTTTCTTTTTATTTTCTTGGCTTATTAATTATAAGAAAAATACTCTCTAATTTTTGTTAGAAATAAACTCCTAGATTGTATACTGATGCAATTTCTACAATTAATTTGATCAAATAGATACACCAAATTAACACAATTTCAGGTACATGGAAATATTTATTTTGTTGATATTGGATGTTAAAATAGTCCCTACTCATGACTTGAATATCTAGTTTTACAAGTTTCCTATTTGGTGTAGGGGGCTATGAGGGCCAGATTCTTTTGCTCTCTATAAAGATAGATTAAAATCTGAAATAATTCTGGATTATTACAGTTGAAGAAACACTTTTACTACCAGCATAGATATAATCTGGGCTTTTAAATTTTGAATGAAATATGTAGATAATCTGAGTTCTTGTTAATTTAAAATCCACTTGAAGTATATACATTCTGAGGAATTTCCATAAGTATAAATTTAAGGATAAATTTAGCTTCACTTAGGAGACAGAAAGTGGACTTTTAAGAGTAAAAATCTATTACATGGAAAATAACTATTACTTTAGCTGATTAAATACATCCCATGGCAAACACTTTGTTGCAATCTTGATGCTACTATATGTGTGTTGAAGATTCTAGTTGCTACCAGTAAAGGAAGAAAAGAGTGAGACAATTTAATACAGCAGTGTACCTGCGCGGGATGCCCTCTGAGGTAGCTCATATTTTTGAAGGATGTGAGGGAAGGCAGAACAAATAACAGAATGAACTTGGAAGAATAGTGCCATGGCGAAGAGGTGATTAACCATGGATGAAGATAAAAAAAAAAAAAAACATGAAAATGATTTCTAGTCCGTTGACTAAAAAGAATGACTTTCTTGGGAAAGTAAATGCAGCTGGGGAGAAGGGAGTTGGACTCTTATTTACAGTCTCTACTATGTTTAAGGGCTTTAGTCTGTGCTTTCATTTAATCCTTAGAGCAATACACATAAGGTGGGTATTTAATAGATGAGAAGGCAGAGGCTCAAAAAGATCAATAATTTGCCTCAGTTAATATAGTGAGGATGTAGAATCCAGATTTGTTTGGCTCCAAGCTCATGTTCCTATTCATGACACATAAAATTAGGTACATGATCAAACAACAGCTGCTACTAAACTTTTAATAATTTTGTTTTGCTTGAATTATTTTTACACTATCTTTTCTTTTAAGAATTACTTCTGAACTTTTCATTTGAGTTTACTATAATTTCAACAACTGTTTTGAAAACATCATTGGTTTATGTAGTAGCGCTGGTCACCGTGGAGTCTTTTACCCCCAGATTCTTCATGATTGAACACTTTCCTTTGGTTCTTGGTCAGATGGAGTACATCCTAAGTAAGTGTTTCAATAAGGGTACTTGGATAATACATTTTGAACCTTTGTGTATTTGATATCTTTCTGTTGTCTTTCCAAGCAAATACAACCTGACAGGAAGAGATTCCCTGGGAAATAACTGTTCTTCTATCCTCCCCCCATGCCAATTGTAATAATTTTTTCCACTGTCTTCTAGACTTTAGTGTTGTCTAAAGTCTGAGGCCAACCTGATTTCTGTCCCTTATAGATAGTCTTTTAGTTTTCATTCTAATCTTCCTGGATATTTACATAAATCCCCCCCACCTCCCCCTGTATTCTTTAAATTAAAAAAAAAAATGTCTTGGGGCGCCTGGGTGGCTCAGATGGTTAAACATCTGCCTTCGGCTCAGGTCATGATCCCAGGGTCCTGGGATTGAGTCCCGGTGGGCTCCCTGCTCCGTGGGGAGTCCGCTTCTCTCTCTCCCTCTGCCCCTATCCCTCGCTTATGCTCTCTATCTCTCTCAAATAAGTAAATACAATCTTAAAAAGTCAGTAAATGTTTGAATTTTTGTCTCAATTTTCCCCCCTAGAATATAGTGACCCAGCAGCGATCAATCTATAGACCCTGATTTATTTTTAAAAATTTGTTAACTTTTATCCAATTATATTTTTAATTACCGCTTTTACCTCATTTTAGTTTTCACTCATACGTATTTTTAAAATCCGTACATTGGATCTGTTCTTTGAATTGCCACTAGTCTTTGATTTAAAAATGTACTGAAAGAGGCATCAGAACAACTGCAAATAATTTACATAAAGGCAAGAAAGTAGACCGTAGAAATTATTGATAAAGTTAATGTTGATCACTCTTTGCCAATCTGATGGAGAGTATGAAGAAACTGATTATTAAGGGAGAAACTGATTTTTACCAAAGAAACTGATTATTAAACAGATACTTTATATGCATTTAAGAAAGAATAGGGTGATCACTTCTATTTACCAGCATAAGTCCACTTTAGCAAATCATGCCAAATATACCTCATTTAAAAAATTAATTTACTAGAAAAGTTTAGTAGATTTTAAACTAGGGATTGTAAAATACATTTTTTAAAAAGATTTTATTTATTTATTTGAGAGAGAGAGAATGAGAGACAGAGAGCACGAGAGGGAGGAGGGTCAGAGGGAGAAGCAGACTCCCTGCCGAGCAGGGAACCCAACGAGGGACTGGATCCTGGGACTCCGGGATCGTGACCTGAGCCGAAGGCAGTTGCTTAACCGACTGAGCCACCTAGGCGTCTCCTGTAAAATACATTTTTAAATTAAAGTGTAACATATCTGTCGAGATGTGTAACAATAATAAATTTTGAATTATCACAAGTGAACATATTCAGTCCAGAAAGAGACTCTTGGTGATGACTCCTCTTTGTCACTACCTCAATCTTCTGCCCCTAAAGGAACTATTCTTCTGACTTATATAGATCAGTTTTGTTTGCTTTTGAACTTTTAAAATAAATGTATGCATTTCTTTGTACCTGGTTCCTTTTACTCAATATTGTGTTTGTGGGATTCTTATATGTAACCAAAGTTTACTAATTTTCATTTCTGTACATATTATTCTATTCTATGAATCTATTACAGTTTATTTATCTATTGATAAATATGGGTTTTTTTCTAGTTGAGGATTATTATAAATAATGCTGACATGAATGTTCTTATATATCTTTTGCTACATATATCTATGTATATACCTTCTGTTAGTATGTATCTGGGTTACATTCTTTCAACTTAAGTAGATAATGACAGTTTTCCAAAGTGGTTTACCAATTTACATGTCTTCCTGCAGTGACTGAGAATTTTAGATGCTTTACATCTGCTGTGCTCTATGTTTTATGTTCTCCTGCCCTGCCTCCCCCATTCGTATATTAAAATCCTAAGGCACAGTGTGATGGTATTAGGAGGTGGGGTTTTGGGGAGGTGATTAGGTCATGAGGGTGGAGCCTTCATGAATGGGATTAATTCAAGAGTCTCTTAGGCGACTCCACACAGCTCCCTCCACCTTTCTACCATTTTGAGGGTGCAGTGAGAAGGTGCTGGCTATGACCCAGGAAGACAGCCCTCACCAAAACATGACCAGCTCCTTGATCTTGGAATTCCCAGTCTCCAGAACTGAGAGAAATAAATGTTTGTAGTTTATAAGATACCCATTCTGTGGTAATTTGTTATAGCAGCCTCTATAGACTAAGACAACCTCCTTGCAAACACTTGGTATTGTCAGTCTTTTTAATATTAACAAATCTGGCTGTGCCAAGTTATATTCTCATCAACAATGCACCAGCATTCCCTTTCCTCCACCATATAACTGTTATGGTGCAGAAGTCTTGTTCAGTTTTTATTAAATTTATTTCTTGCTATTTCAATTTTTCTGCTATTGTAAGTAGTATATTTTGAAAGTTATAATCTGATTGTGTGTTGCTAGTGTATATAAATACAATTCAATGTTCTATATTGATCAGGTATTCTGAACCCAAGTTAAATTCACTTATTAATTCTAATAATTTGCTTATAGAGTCTTCTGAGTTTGAGTTATGTATAAAATAATATTCTATGCTAATATTGAAATTTTTTCTTTGTCTTATTGCACTACAACCTCTGGTCCAACTTGGGATAGAAGTGGTGACAGTAGGCATTTTTGTCTTATTTTCAGTCACAGGGATACATCTTTTTATAATCACCATTTAGCTACCCTTTGTCAGACTAAGGGCATATGTTTCTATTTCTGATTTGTTCACAGTTTTTATAAAAAGTGGACATTGAACTTCATCAATTTTTTTGTACCAATTAAAATAACATAAAATTATTTTTCTTTGTTCAGTCAATACAGTAAATTTCACTGATTAATTTTTAAATGTTAATGAATCTTTAATTCCTGAAATAAACCCAAATTGGATTTATATATATCCATTTTTTTTTAAGATTTTATTTATTTATTTGGCAGAGAGAGACACAGCAAGAGAGGGAACACCAGCAGGGGAAGTGGGAGAGGGAGAAGCAGGCTTCCAGACGAGCAGGGAGCCTGATGTGGGACTCGATCCCAGGACCCGGGGATCATGACCTGAGCCGAAGGCAGATGCTTAATGACTGAGCCACCCAGGAGCCCCTATATCCATTTATTTTTAATGTTTTTTTTTAAATATGTTATTTTATTATTTATTTATTTTTTATGTTATGTTAATCACCATACATTACATCAAGAGTTTTTGATGTAGTGTTCCATGATTCATTGTTTGCATATAACACCCAGCGCTCCACGCAGAACGTGCCCTCTTTAATACCCATCACCAGGCAAACCCATCCCCCCACCCCCTCCCCTCTAGAACCCTCAGTTTGTTTCTCAGAGTCCATAGTCTCTCATGGTTCGTCTCCCCCTCCAATTTCACCCCCTTCATTCTTGTTTACAGAATATGCAGTACTCTCTCCTGATACTGTTTTTTTGGTGTGTTTTTCTTCCATTTTAAAAATAAATCTTGTCAGTATTTTATTGGTTTTATTAGTATTTTCCTTTTTGCTAATTTCTATTTCTATTTATTTCTGCACTTACAATTTTTCTTCTTGATTTTTAGGGTTAAATTTGCTATTACTTTTCTAACTTCTTGAGACAGATGCTTTAATCATGAACTTTCATCTATTCTAATTTATAGATTCAAGGCTATAATTTTCCCTGTAGTCATGGCTTTAACTACATCTTGTATAATTTGATATATCACATTTTAATTATCATTAAAATAAAATATTTTAATTTATATTGTGATTTTTAAAACCTAAATAATAGGTTATTTAAAAGTATAATTGCTTTATTTTCAACATTTGAGGACTTTTGAGTTTTCTGTTTATTATTTTTTCTAGCTTTATTTCCACTGTGTTTTAGAGAGTGACCTCTGTAATTTTAGAGAGCGGCCTTTGACATTTGTTGAGCCTTTACTTCAGCTTATCAGTTTTCCTAAATGTTGATAGCACTTAAAAAGAATATCTATTATGCATTATTGAATTCAGTGTTGTTTATATGTCCTGAGGTTATGTTTTTATTTTTATTTTTTAATTTAAATTCAAGTTAGTTAACAAATAGTGTACAGTATTGGTTTCAGGAGTAGAATTTAGTGATTCATCAGTTGCATATAACACCCAGTGCTCATTACATCAAGTGCCCTCCTTAATGCCCATCACCCCACCCATCTCCCCTCCTCTCTGTGAGCAACTCACAGTTTGTTCTCTATAGTTAAGAGTCTCTTATTTTTCCTTCCTTTCCCCATGTTAAATTCCACATATGAATAAAATCTTATGATATTTGTCTTTCTCTGACTGACTTATTTCATTTAGCATAATACCATGTTCCTCTAGTTCCATCCACACTGTTGCAAATGGCAAGATTTCATTCTTTTGATGGCTGAGTAATATTCCATTATATATATATACATGTCATTTCTTCTTTCTCCATTCATCAGTCAATGGACATTTAGGCTGTTTCCGTAATTTGGCTATCATTTTTACTGCTGTTATAAACATTGGGGTGTGTGCCCCAATATTTGAATGTTTGAAAAATGTTTGAATTAACATTTTTGTATCTTTTGGATAAATATCTAGTCATGCAATTGCTGAGTCATAGGGTAGTTCCATTTTTAAGTTTTTGAGGAACCTCTATACTGTTTTCCAGAGTGGCTGCACCAGTTTGCATTCCCACCAACAGTGCAAAAGGTTTTCCCTTGCTCTGAATCCTTGCCAATATCTGTTGTTTCCTGACTTGTTAATTTTAGCCATTCTGACAAGCATGAGGTGATATTTCATTGTGGTTTTTGACTTGTATTTCCCTGATGATGAGCGATGTTGAGCATTTTTTCATGTCTGTTGGCCATTTTATGTCTTCTTTGGAGAAATGTCTGTTCATGTCTTCTGTCCGTTTTTTGATTGGATTATTTGTTTAGTGGGTGTTAATTTGATGGATTCTTTATAGACTCTGGATACTAGCCCTTTATCTGATATGTCATTTACAAATATCTTCTCCCATTCTGTCAGTTGCCTTTTAGTTTTGTTGCTTGTTTCTTTGGCTGTACAGAAGTTTTTAACTTGATGAAGTCCTGATAGTTCATTTTTGCTTTTGTTTCCTTTGTCTCTGGAGATGTGTCTAGTAAAGTTGTGCAGCATGGATCAGAGGTTGCTGCCTGTGTTCCTCTCTAGGATTTTGATGGTTTCCTGTCTTACATTTAGGTCTTTCATCCATTTTGAATTTATTTTTGTGTATGGTATAAAGAAGTGGTCCAGTTTTATTCTTCTGCATGTTGTTGTCTAGTTTTCCTAATACCATTTGTTGAAGAGACTGTCGTTTTTCCATTGGATATTCTTTCCTGCTTTGTCGAAGATTAGACCATATAGTGGTGGGTCCATTTCTGGGTTCTCTATTTGTTCCATTGATCTATGTGTCTGTTTTGTGCTAGTACCACACTGTCTTAATGATTATAGCTTTATAATACAGCTTGAAGTCTGCCTCCCACTTTGCTTTTCTTTTTCAATATTACTTTGGCTATTCAGGGTCTTTTCTAGTTCCATACAAGTTTTAGGATTGTTTGTTCTAGTTCTGTGAAAAACGCTGGGGTTATTTTGATCGGGATTGCATTGAATGTGTAGATTGCTTTGGGTAGTAGAGACATTTTAACAATATTTGTTCTTCCAATACATGAGCATAGAATGTTTTTCCATTTCTTTGTGTCATATTCAATTTCTTTCATCAGTGTTTTATAGTTTTCAGGATACAGATCTTTTACCTCTTTGGTTAGGTTTATTCCTAGGTATGTTATGGTTTTTGGTGCAATTGTAAATGGGATTGCTTTCTTACTTTCTCTTTCCCTGCTTCATTATTGGTGTATAGAAATGCAACAGATTTCTCTATATCAATTTTATATCCTGTGACTTTGCTGAATTCATGTATCAGTTCTAACAGTTTTTTGGTGGAGTCTTTTGGGTTTTCTACATATAGTATCATGTCCTCTGCGAAGAGTGTGAATTTGACCTCTTCCTTGACAATTTGGATGCCTTTTATTTCTTTTTGTTGTCTAATTGCTGAGGCTAAGACTTCTAGTACTATGTTGAACAGCAGTGGTGAGGGTGGACATCAGTGTTGTGTTCTTGACCTTAGGGGAAAAACTCTCAGCTTTCCCCATTGAGGATGATATTAGCTGTGTTTTTTTTTTTTTTTTTTTTTTGTATATGACGTTTATGATGTTGAGGTATGTTCTTTCTATCCGTACACTCTTGAGGTTTTTTTATCAAGAAAGTATGCTGTATTTTGTCAAATGCTTTTTCTGCATCTATTGAGAGGATCATATGGTTCTTATCTTTTCTTTCATTAATATGGTCTATCCTGTTCTTTGATTTGTGGTTATTAAACCACCCCTGCAGCCCAGGAATAAAGACCACTTGATCATGGTGAATAATCCTTTCAACATATGGTTGGATTCAATTAGCTAGTGTCTTGTTGAGAATTTTTTCATCTATGTTCATCAGGGATATTGGTCTGTAATTCTCTTTTTTAGTGAGGTCTTTGTCTAGTTTTGGAATCAAGGTAATGATGTCCTTGTGGAATGAGTTTGGAAGTTTCCTTCCATTTCTATTTTTTGGAACAGCTTCAGAAGAATAGGTATTGATTCTTCTTTAAATGTTTGGTAGAATTCCCCTGGAAAGTCATCCAGCTCTGGACTTTTGTTTGTTGGGAGATTTTTGATTACTGATTCCATTTCTTTGCTGTGTCTGTTCAAATTTTCTATTTCTTCCTGTTTCAGTTTTGGTAGTTTATATGTTTCTAGGAATGTATCCATTTCCTCCAGATTGCCCAATTTGTTGGCATATAATTGCTGATAATATTCTTTTATAATTGTATTTCTTTGGTATTGTTGTGATCTCTCCTCTTTTATGCATGATTTTATTCATTGAGTCCTTTCTCTTTTCTGTTTGATAAGTCTTTCTAGGGGCTTATCAATTTTGTTAATTCTTTCAAAGGAACTAGCTCCAAGTTTTGTTGATCTCTTCTAGTGTTTGTTTTTTTGTTTTAAATGTCTATATCATTTATTTCTGCTCTAATCTTAATTATTTCCCTTCTGCTGGTTTTAGGCTTTATTTGCTGTTATTTTTCCAGCTCTTTTAGGTGTAAGGTTAGGTTGTATATTTGAGATTTTTCTTGTGCTTCTTGAGAAAGGCCTGTATAGCTCTATACTTCCCTCTTTTTTTTTTTAAATATATTTATTCATGAAAGACAGAGAGAGAGAGAGGCAGAGGGAGAAGCAGGCTCCCAAGGAGCAGGGAGCCTGACGTGGGACTCGATCCCAGGACCCCGGGATCATGACCTGAGCCAAAGGCAGACGCTTAACCATCTGAGCCACCCAGGTGCCCTATACTTCCTTCTTATGAGGGCCTTTGCTGCATGCCAAAGGTTTTGGACTATAGTGTTTTCATTTTCATTTACTTCCATGCATTTTTAAAATTCCTTCTTCAATTTCCTGGTTAACCTATTCATTCCTTTTTGAAAAAAGATTTATTTATTTGGGGGGGGAGGAGAAGAGAGGCAGAGTGGGGGGAGGGGCAGAGGTGAAGGGAGAAGGAGAGAACTTCAAGCAGACTCCCAGTTGAGTGCACAGCCCAATGCGGGGCTCAATTTCACAACTCTGAGATCATGACCTGAGCCAAAACCAAGAGTTGGATGTTTAACCACCTGAGGCACCCAGGTGCTCCATCCATTCATTTTTTAGTAGGATGTTCTTTAACCTCCATGTATTTGTGGTCTGACTTCAAGTTTCATAGCATTGTGGTCTGAAAATATACATGATATGATCTCAGTCTTTTTGTACTTGTTGAGGCCTGATTTGTGACCCTGTATGTGATCTATTCTGGAGAATGTTTCATGTGCACTGGATAACAATGTGTATTCTGTTCCTTTAGGATATTCTGAATATACCTGTTAAGCCCATCTAGTCCAGTTTATCATTCAAAGCCTTTGTTTCCTTGTTGATCTTCTGCTTAGATGATCTGTCCATTGCTTTGAGTGGGGTGTTAAAGTCCCCTACTATTATGGTATTATTATCAATGAGTTTCTTTAATTTTGTTATTAATCGATTTATATATGTGGCTATTCCCATATTAGGAGCATAAATATTTATAATTGTTAGATATTCTTGTTAGATAGACCCTTTATTATGATATAGTGTCTTTCTTCATCTCTTCATAGTCTTTGTTTTAAAATCTAGTTTGTCTGATAGACAATATAGCTACTCCAGCTTTCTTTCAACGTCCATCAGTGTGATAGATTGTTCTGCACCCCCCCACTTTCAATCTCGAGGTGTCTTTGGGTCAAAAATGAGTCTCTTATAAGTAGGGTATTGATTTTTAAAAAAAAATCATTCTGATACCCTGTGTCTTTTGATTGGAACATTTAGTCCATTTACATTCAGAGTAATTATTGATAGATATGAATTTAGTGCCATTGTATTACTTGCAAAGTTGCTGTTCCTGTAGATTGTCTCTGTTCCTTTCTAGTCTTTGTTGCTGTTCCTTTCTTTTTCCCACTCAAAGGGTGCCCTTTAATATTTCTTGCAGAGCTGGTTTAGTGTTAATGAACTCCTTTACTTTTTGTTTGTCTGGGAAATTCTTTATCTCTCCTTCTATTCTGAATGACAGCCTTGCTGCATATAGTATTCTTGGGCTGCATAGTTTTCCCATTCAGCATATTGAATATATCATGCCACTTTCTTCTGTCCTGCCAAGTTTCTGTGGCAGATCTGCTGCTAACCTTATGTGTCTACCCTTGTAGGTTAAGGACCTTTTGTCCCTAGCTGCTTGCAGAATTCTCTCTTTATTTTTGTATTTTGCAAGTTTCACTATGATATGTGTTGGTGTTGACCTGATTTTGTTGATTTTGAGGGAAGCTCTCTGTGCCTCTTGGACTTGAATGCCTGTTTAATTTCCCAAATTAGGGAAGTTATCAGCTATAATTTGTTCAAATAAACCTTCTGCTTCTTTTCCCCACTCTTCTTTTTCTGGGACTTCTATGATATGTATATTATTGCACTTTGTGGAATCACTGAGTTCCCTAAGTCTGCATTTGTGATCTAATAGTTTTCTTTCTCTCTTCTTTTCAGCTTCATTATTTTCCATAATTTTATCCTCCTTATCACCTATTCATTCCTCTGCTTCTTCCATCATTGTGATTACATCCAGTCAGTTTTGCATCTCATTTATAGCATTTTTTATTTTGGCCTGATTAGTTTTTAGGTCTTTTATCTCTGTAGCCAGGGTTTCTCTGGTGTCTTCTATGCTTCTTTCAAGCCCAGCTAGTATTCTTATGACTGTTGTTCTAAATTCTTATTCAGATATATTGCTTATATATATCTGAGCAGATCCCTGGCTATTATTTCTTCTTGATCTTTGTG
This sequence comes from Callorhinus ursinus, assembly GCF_003265705.2. Classification (NCBI taxonomy): domain Eukaryota; kingdom Metazoa; phylum Chordata; class Mammalia; order Carnivora; family Otariidae; genus Callorhinus; species Callorhinus ursinus. Next base: position 11,190,287 of record NW_027397104.1, on the reverse strand, counting down.
TGGGGAGAATTCCTCCATCATGTTATTTTGTCTAGGTTTCTGTCTTTAGCATATTATGAAAGGTTGTTATGTTTCCTGCTGAGAGTAATGCCATATTAAGAAGGGGTCCTGCACTGTCCAGGGCCTGGCACTTCAAGAAATGTTTCTGGTGTATGCTGTGTACACTCTGCTATTGTGCTTTGGCTGTTCTTTTCCACAAGTCAGTCCTCTGTAGAGTTCCTCCTTGCTTGCACTGGGGAGTGCTTGGATTCTTTTTTTTTTTTTTAAGATTTTATTTATTTATTTGAGAGAGAGAGAATGAGAGAGAGAGCACATGAGAGGGGGGAGGGTCAGAGGGAGAAGCAGACTCCCTGCCGAGCCAGGAGCCCGATGAGGGACTCGATCCAGGGACTCCAGGATCATAACCTGAGCTGAAGGCAGTTGCTTAACCAACTGAGCCACCCAGGTGCCCCGAGTGCTTGGATTCTTAACTAAGTGTACTTTGATTTGTTTGTTAAGACAAGCCTAATAATAATAATAATAAAAATCCAAGAAAAAAGGAGCAAAAAAGCAAACAGAGAAAAAACTATAAGACTGACTCCAAAGAAAAAGAAAGAAAGAAGGAAAAAAGAAAAGAAAAAAAGCCTGATTCAAAAAATGAGAAAAGGGAGCAAACAAATGAATAAGTGAAAAACTATAAGCCTGATTCCAAAGAAAAAAGAAAAGGGAAAAACAAAAACAAAAACAAAAACAAAAAGGAAACCTGGTCCTATTTCTACCAGAACTAAAGCTAACACTTGGTATATGTGTGTGGGGGGCCTGTGTTGGTCTTCTAAGGGAGAGGCCTGCTATGCTGACTCACAGTCAGACCTGCCCTAGTAAAGTTACCCCTGCAGTGCAGGATGGGTGGGGTTGGTGTAAGTGACTGCAGCCTCCACTGGAGGTGCTGTGTTTCTCTCTGAAGTTGAGCATGCTGATGGGTGTTGGGTCAGGTGAGGGTGGTGATGGTGGTGGTGGTGGTGGTGGTGGTGGTGGAAGATGGCATCGCCCCAAAGCTGGTCCCTGGGGAGGGAAACTTCATGTCTCCAAACCTTGGATCTGCCATGTTTTCTCCCTCCAGTTGTGCAGATTGTTTTCTTAGTCCTCAGATTGCTATCCTAGTTGTTAAAAAATGATTTGATGTTGATCTAGCTGTGTTTGAGCGACAGGAAGTCCAGCGTCCCCCTACTACTCCACCATCTTAACTCCTCTTCCAAGGTCATGTTTTTAAATCATGGCATTCAAATTGTTCATATCCATACTACATTTTTTGTCTGACTATTCTATCAGTTACTGAGTGAAATGGGTTAAATCCACAATGATGGTGAGTTTGCTTTCTCCTTTTAGTTCTTCTGTATATTTTGAGGCTAAGTGATTGTCCATATGGATTTAGATGTGTTTTATTTTCTTGGTAAATTATCTTTTTGTCATTATAAAATGTGCTTGCTTATCTTTAGTGATGATTCTTAAATATTACTTCCTTCTCCAGGAAGTTATTTTCTTCCTACAATCTGAAGATTATTTTATTATCTACTTGCTTCCATTGTTTCTATTGAGAAATTAGTTATCAAACTTACCACTTCTGTGAAAGTAATTGGTCTCTTTTCTCCAACCATTTTTAAGATATTTCTTGGTCTTTAGTTTGCAGTAGGTTTTCTCTGATGTACCTAGGTGTGGGTGTGATTTTCTTGTGTTTATCCTGCTTGCCCTCCTTAAGTTTCTGACATCATGTTTTTTTTTTTAATTTTAGAAAGTTTTTGTCCATTTTATTTACATATGTTAGATTTTTTAAAAACACATTCTCACTGTTTCCCATTTGTCTCTTACAGTCTCCTTTAATTTCTCTTTGGCTTTAGTTCGTATTTCCTTTTCACTCACTTTTTCTGTTCACTAACATTCCTTTCAGTTACATATAATCTTTTAGCCCCATGTATTGAGATTTTTAATTTCAGTAATTTTATTTTTTCTAGCAATTATATTTATCATATTTTGTATTTCATGTTTTCTTTGTTTTAATTCTCTATTTATTTGCATTAGGAAGGTGATTTCAAATAGACTAGTCCTTCATTTCTGGAAATAAAATTCCCAAATAGGATTTTTTTTTAAGATTTTATTTTTTTATTTTGACAGAGAGAGATAGTGACAGCAGGAACACAAGCAGGGGGGAGTGGGAGAGGGAGACGCAGGCTCAATGTGGGGCTCGATCCCAGGACCCTGGGATCATGACCCGAGCTGAAGGAAGATGCTTAACATCAGAGCCACCCAGGTACCTCTCCCAAATAGGATTTTTAAATAGCTAGCCCATCTTAATTTAAACAAGTAATTTGATATTAAGTCAATAATAAGCTCTTGAAAATGATATGGAAACATGCCCTTAATTAATAGTTAGATTAAAAGAACTTACTGAAAGATGGCTTGCTAATAAGTCACTTTCATTCATTTGAGAGGTTTCCAGTGCTGTTCTTTTACTTCTTTTATTCAACACATTATTGGCCACTTAGGTATAAACTCTTACCAGATGTAAGTATACCCCAAAAGAAAAGATAATTCAAGCATTCATTTACAGAATTATTATAAAGAAACAGAACAATGGTTTGTGATGATTAGATGAAAGTAGCAGCTTAAAATTTAATGGCAATAAACATAAAATCCTGATTTTCAACAGTAACTAGCATAGTTACATTTTTACATGAAAAATTATAGAAATTTCATTAGCTTCCATAACTATTATTTAGCTATAAGGGGCAATATTGTGAACATGTTCACAAATTTAGCTGATAAAACCTAACTTTATACTGATCAGATCAATGCATTATTAACTCATTTACATTATAGAAGAGTTGGATTTCATTCATCTCTTCCTTCATTTAAAAAATAATAACTAAGCAAGTACTAGGGACAAGGCAGTATCTTTAACTCATTGGTGCTGTAAAAATATGGCAAATAACCTGCCCTAAACAAAATTACATTATAGCAGGGGATATTGTCATTCTCCCAAATTAACTAAAATAGTGGGCTAATAAGCTAATAAGTCTATTGAAAATGATGGAGTCATAAATTGCTGTTGAATTTTATATGAGGGAGAGATTATTCCCATTATGTGAATCACAGAAAATTTCATAAAGGAGGCAGCATTTTATCTAGTGTTGAAAATGTAGAAGTTGTATATGAAGGGATGGAAGGCAAGACATTCTAGGCAGTATGGTGCCTAGAATATGTGATAATATAATATGCTTTAGAGTCGGAAAGTTCCCCATATTCAATTCTTGGTTTCACTAACTAGCTATGAGTCATTATTTGACTCAGATTTTAAAGAGTGTGTCTTATTTCCATCATCTAATTCTATCACACTACATCATTTTCACATCCCAAATCAAAGAACGCATAAACTCTGAGAATAATTTTGTGTTTTAAGAAACTGTGAAAAACCCTTCATGTCTAAGTTTGTTTCAGTGATCATCCTATTTTCTATTTGGAATAGTTAGAAACATAACTATCTTCTTTCTGGATTGCAATGCCATATCTTCGGTAGTTAAAAATTGCCAAGTAGTTGTCTTATTCTTGGAAAGGAATCAAAGTAATTAAAAAATTCATAAAGCTATCAAATTCTTATAGTGAGAACCTCTCTATATTCTTTATGTTTCTTGTATTATTAAAAGATAATTATATATTTTATTAGGGATTCAGAGAAATAGTTAAATTCTGCCCTATTAATTCTGCATAGTTATATGTAATAGTGACATAATATGTTAAAAGAGGTCCTCCCAGTTTCTTTATTATAAAATTATACTTTAATTCCAAATGCTTGATATTTGCATTCCTATAGCTTATTTTTCCTAAACTAAGCTTTTTTGGAGGAATGTTTAATTATCTTTGTGAAGTCTCTCTGTTCTCAGTATTAGATGCCCACAATAAACAGATATATCTTATATCCAAGTTGGCTTGGTGAAACATGAGTTTTAAGGATAGCAAAATATTCTAAAATACAGATCCTAGTATTCATGCTCATTTATAAATTTGAATTTGTGATGATTTAGGAATACATTTACTCTGGCTTAAACAGGGAGGAAGAAGAAGAGAGAGGGTAAAACTCAAGGTTGTCCATGCATGAAATTGGCTTTGGTAATTGGCTTTGGCAGTACTAAGGTACTAAACTACATAGCTTCATGAAATGTGAGGCTGGGAAGAGAAAGGTATGCAGTAATGAGTCAGTCACTTTGACTTTTTCGACACGGCTTAGCATTTATTACTGTTTCCCTCATTGCCCTGACCTAAATCAATGACCTTTATACTGGAATATATTTCATTGTGTCTCCTTATAACCCCTCCCTTTTCCACCTCTACTGCACCAAAACACACACACACACACTAAGTGATTCAAAGTATGGAATACATCTATGCATCCATGGAAAAGGGGCTATTTTTAACTCCACTAAAACATTGAGAAGTAGTCTTTGTGACAAAAAAATATGCCTTATTTATCTCAAGAAGTATAAACTGGGCCATTTGTTATCAAGGTGAGATGTATAACCTTATTTCTTATAAGTTTAGTTAGATGTAATCTATTCTTAAACCAATTTTCCTTGAGATAATTAAAAACTAAAAGAAAAAAATCTTGAGAGAAAAAAGATTTTTCCAATAAAATTATCTTTTCCCTCATTTTGCTATAAGGTGTGTAGATTTGGAATAGATCAGTTTTTAAAAACCAATCACTACATATGAGATTCAATTTATAGTTTTAAAAAAATCATTTTTATAGGATATAACACTTGGTGTTCACCAAAATTGTTCACCCCCCAAATGGTTTAATACTAGACTTGAAAAATCAGAATGCTTGAAAATTAGGGCCCAGAATTTCACATTCTTAACATGATTCTCAAGATATTAAAAATCCCAGAAATTCTGAAAACCACTGATTTAAATGGATTATTCTTTCTTAAAGGAAAAATCCTATAGGCATTATTCTACACAGGATAATGAGACCTTTTTATGTTCTGTATTTAACTCCTGAATGTTTTATATAATGAGAAAATGGAGAAATTTTATCAGAATTTTTTTTGGTGAGAAAATAAAATACAGGCATAAGTTCAAGCTATCACACAGTGCTTCCTCCTCAAACTGTAGCAGTGAAAATAATTTATAACAATGGAAAACCATGTATACCTAGCAGAGTTCAAACATAAGATCAAAATCTCTGAGAACCAGAAAATGAATGAAAAATTATATTAGTGGGGCTGAAGTCACAGACTTTCTGGTATCTTGATCTACTACACATAGGGGCAGCCAGGAATGGGATACCTTTAGGGTGAAGGAGACTAAAAATACTCCAGACAAGAGGAAAGGAAGGGAAAAGGCAGATGAAAATTAAATTTATTGCTTGAAATTAGGGCTTTGGATGAGAATTTCTTGCAGATAAGGGTATCTAAAAAAAAAAGTTTATTTCAGATCATTGCTAGCAGCTATAGAATTTCCTACATTTCATCCAATAGGAACAATTAGCATATACACCACTTCAGGATGAAGAACTGAAAACTCTTCTAATAGTGCATGACTGAATTTGTATTCATCTCAGTTATTCTTGGTTTCACTGAGAGTCAGTAGCTGTCAAATGCCATTATAAGACCTGGTTTCATATGAGGTTAGGTTATAGGAAGAAACAATTGCAAAATTATGAGAGAGAGAGGGATGAACACAGAGAATAAGAGAATAGGTAGGTGAATGGATTGTTGAGAGAGCATTAAAAATTTTCCCATAATAATCCGCACTACATGAAGATACTTAATGATACCAGTGGGAACCAACACATTCAGAATTAAAATATAAATTTGTTCCACATGAAATCAGTTTTATGGAACAGTCTGACAAACACTTCAAAATAAATAAGCTTAGAATTAAAATCTCAATGAGGTAAATAAGAAAGAGCTTCCATTTAAAAAGAGTAAGAAATTATAAAAGGGTAGAAATGAAACAAGAATAGGTGGCTTATAAAAAAACCAAATACAAATCTTGGGGAAATTAAAAAATATAATGACCAAAATATTAATTAAAAAATGTGATAGATGAGGTAAACTCAAGAATGACATAGTCAAAAAAAGAATTAGTGAATTGGAAGGTGGTTCTGAGGAAAATATATAGAATGCAAAATAGAAACATAGTTAAAAATTTCGAAGTGACTGTAAGAGATGCAGAGAATAGACTGATAGGCACCAGTACATATGGTAGAGATGTACAATTTGAGGAAATAATGGCTGCATGTACACAAAAATAAAGCCACAAGTTATCAAATTTAAAGGACATACACAATGCTATATAAGATAAATACAAATACAAAAATAAGTCTATGCTTAGACACTGCTTGATTGAAGAACTTCAGGGTTAAAACGTGCAAATCTCAAAAACTCCCTGAAAGAATTTTAAGCTATATAGAAAAGAATAGTCATTGGACCAACAATATATTTCTTAGCAATAATTAATAGTAGGAGATAATAGAGTAATATCTTTAATGTAAAGAGAAAAAATATCATCTTAGAATTACTTGAGGAAAAGGGAAGAGTAAAAACATTTTAGACAAAGTTTGAGTGTTTATAACACCCACTTTCACTAAAAGAATCATGAAAAGATGTACCACAACAAAAAGAAAAGTAAACATAGATGAAATATATGGGAAAGAAAATCATGACAACCATAGAAATTGATAAAATTCAATTAATATTGCCAAAAGAACTGACAGCCACTAAATTTTATGTGTTAGAAAGATAAAACTAACAAATACAAGACCTGACCTTTGTAACCTCTTACTGAGTAGTCATTATACATGGACTATGCTCAGGGAAGGATAGCAACCTTGGATAGGGCTGTGTTCTTTGCCTGAAGGTGAGCCTTCAAGATACAGTTGCAAGCCATGAGTACCCAATATACCTGACAAGTGAGGTGATGCATGCAGAATGAGTGCTTTGTTCTTGAAAGAGGATCTGGATGGCACATCATATCATACACAGATATGTGAAGCTTAAATCTTAAAACGTAGAAAAGAAAATATCGGGGACTGTATGACATCAGGAAAGACATTTTTGGTGAAAAAGAAACAGAAATGAATAAACCATAAAGGAAAAGATGTACAAATTTAAGTATCTGTTTAACAAAGATAAAGATAAGTTATATCAGAGGCAGACAAAAAACAAACAGAAAGGTATTTAGAATGTATTAAGCATATACAAATCAATAAGAAAAAAGACAGCACTCATAAAAAATCTGGGTGGCCAATAATCTTATGAAATGGTACTATGAACGCATCAGCTGTATTGGATTAAGGCTCATCGAATTGTAACTCAGTGTAACTTAATTAGCTCTTTAAAAACCCTGATCTCCAAATACAGTCACTGTCTGAAGTGCTGGGGTTTAGGACTTAAATATATGAAATTTTGGAGAACACAATTCAGCCTATAACAGCAGGGAAATATTTAAAATGCTGTGAAGATGCAGAGAAATGTACAATAGAGTGCTCATAGAAATGTAAATTGGCAAACCCATGTTGGAGAGCAATTTGATAATAAGTTACTTTAAAGATGTGCTTATCTTCCATTCTGCAATTCTACTTTTATTATTATTAAATTATTTTTTTAAAGATTTTATTTATTTGACAGAGAGACACAGCAAGAGAGGGAAGGGGGAGTGGGAGAAGGAGAAGCAGGCTTCCTGCCAAGCTGGGAGCCTGGTGCGGGGCTCGATCCCAGGACTCTGGGATCATGACCTGAGCCGCAGGGAGCCGCCCAACTGACTGAGCCACCGAGGCACCCCTGCAATTCTACCTTTAGATATTTAACCAAGAGTTTTGCACATGGGCATGAGTTGATAAGTACAAGAATGTTCATTGTGACATATACATATAGAACATCACTCAAAATAAATGATGTAGGGCTATACAAAAGCATAATATTAAATGAAAAGATAAGTTGCAGAGTTTTATATATATTATGCTGTTCATAGAAAAGCTTTGAAATGACACTTATATATTGCTATGCCTACAAACACATAGAATAGCTTAAAATATATATGCTATTGATAAACACTAAATTCAGGGTATTATTTGCATCTTGAGTTGGAGAGTGTGAGGGAATTTGGATCATGGATGGATACCCAAGTGTGGTAGGCAAAGTAATGGCCCCTCAAAGATTTTTCTATCCTAATCCTTAATATACCTAAACTCCCTGAATATGTTTATTACACGGCAAAGGGGAATTAAGGTTGCAGATTAAGATTGCTAATCAGATGGGGCACGTGGGTGGCTCAGTTGGTTGAGCGACTGCCTTTGGCTCAGGTCGTGATCCTGGAGTCCCGGGATCGAGTCCCACATCGGGCTCCCTGCTCGGCGGGGAGTCTGCTTCTCCCTCTGACCCTCTTCCCTCTCGTGCTCTCTTTCTCTCATTCTCTCCCTCTCGAATAAATAAATAAAATCTTTAAAAAAAATAAAAATAAAAATAAAAGTTTTGAAAAAAAAGATTGCTAATCAGATGACTTTAAAATATGGACATTATCCTGGAGATTCTGGGTAAGTCCAATGTAATCACAAAGGTTCTTAAAAATGAAAGAGGGAGAAAGGAGAGTGAGTATCAGAATAATGCAACATGAGGAAGATTTGTCTGGTATTCCTGGCTTTGAAAATGGAAGGGGTCATGAACCAAAGGAATGCAGGCAGGCTCTGAGAGCTGGAAAAGGTAAGGAAAGTGCATTCTCCTCTAGAACCTCCAGAAGGAACACAGCCCTATAAACACCTTGATTTGTGCCCAGTGAGATCTGTGTCAAACTTTAGAGCAGATTTGTAAAAAGCAGCCAGATTCTGCATCTCCAAACTTTACTCAATATTTTGGATCTCATGTGTAACCTCATCGCAGAATTTTACTGTATGTTTTTATATTATCCTCTTTGCTTTACATTACTCTTGCTTGCTTAATGGTTGGTGACTGAATTATCTTAAGTATTATCTGATCATGTCCTGTCTTTGTTTATAACCTAATGCAGGTTCTTATATAAGCAGAACCGTGCATTATGACCTCTTTTGCATCTGGCTTGTTGTGTGTGGTGGTAGTTCCTTTTTTGAAATTTTTGTGTAACATCCCATGTTACAATTTATGTTTTCATTTTACCGTTGATAGTTATTTTGGTTGTTTCTAGCATCTGGTTGTAATAATGTCCATTATGAACATTCTTGAACATGCTTTTGGTATACATTCATTTTTCTTGGATATATAATTAGGATTGGAATTGGTGGGTCATAACATCGCCAGTGCAGTTTTCCAAAGTAGTTTAACCAGTTTACATTCCAGTTAGTAACACATGAGAATTCTAGTTGCTCCATATTTTTACCAGCACTTGGTATGATCAGTCATTTTTAATTTTAGCCATTGTGGTTGATATGTAGAAGTATTTCACTGTTGTTTTAATTTCAATTTTCTTGATGGCTAATTATGTATCTTTTCATATATGTAAATAGCCATTGATAGCCTTTCTTATGGGTACCACTTTAAGAAATATACCCATTAAAATTGAGGTGTCTGTCTCTTTCTTAATGATTTTTAGGAGTTCTTTGTATTTCCTGGATGTGAGCCCTTTTATCAGTTATATTTTTTCTCTCTCTCTGTGGCTTACATGTTCACTTTCTTAATTATGCTTTTGGATGGCCACAATATCCTAACTTTGATGGAATGCCATTTCTCAATTTTTTCTTTAATGGTTAGTGATTTCTGTGTTCTTTTATGAAAATTTGCTCAGCCCAAGGTCATGACAATATTTTCCTGTTTTTTTAATTTAATTTTTTTATTATGTTATGTTAGTCACCATACAGTACATCATTAGTTTTTGATGTAGTGTTCCATGATTCATTGTTTGTGCTCTTTTTTTTTTTTTCTAAAAGAGTTATTGTTTAACATTTAGGTCTATGATCCATATCAAATTAATTTGTGTATGATATGAAGTAGCCTGGTTCATACTTTCCCATTTATATATCCAATTGCTCTAAGACTATTATTTGAAAGACCATCCTTCTTCTATTAAAAGTACAGTTACCCTCAAAGAAACTTAGTGACCATTTATGTATGAATGTGTTTCTGGACTCCCATTTGTTCCAATGGTGTAGTTGTGTTTTATTTTGCAAATACCACATTATCTTAATTACAGTTGCTTCCTATAAGTCTTGAAGTCTGGTATCTTAAGATCTCAGATTCTGTTTTTTTTTCAAGATTGCCTTGGCTACTTTAGGTCCTTTTAATTTTCATATAAATTTTAGGATCAACTTGTCATTTCTCTCTCACATATTAAACATGCTGGTATTTTGATTAGGATTGCATTGACTGTAGATCCATTTGAAGAGAATTGACATTTTAACAACATTCAGCCTTTTAACCCATGAATATTGCATATTTTTGCATTTATGTAAGGCTTCTTAAATTCCTCTCAATAACATTTTGTGTTTTTTCATTGTAGAAATGTTGTAGAAATCTTTTATAGATTTTATTACATTTATTCCTATATCTTTTATATTTGTGTGCTAAATAAATGGTATTCTTTTTAAAATTACATTTTCCAATTGTTTCTTGCAAGTGTATAAAAACATATTTTGTATATTGAACTCGTACCTATAGGCCATTAATTCACTATGTTTAATTATTAATTTACTTACTAATCCTAATAGTTTGTAGATATTTTTTAGATTTTCTATGTACCCAATCATATAATCTATAAATATTCACAATGTGATTTCTTCCTTTTCATTTTTTTTAAAGATTTTATTTATTCATTTGAGAGAGAGAGAATGAGAGATAGAGAGCACGAGAGGGAAGAGGGCCAGAGGGAGAAGCAGACTCCCTGCTGAGCAGGGAACCCTGATGTGGGACTCGATCCCATGACTCCAGGATCATGACCCGAGCTGAAGGCAGTCGCTTAACCAACTGAGCCACCCAGGCACCCTCCTTTTCAATTTTAAAAGTTTTTATTCATTTGTCTGTGTTATTGAAAGTATAATGTTGAATAAAAATGGTGATGTGGATATCCTTATCATGTTTCTTAACTAAAAGGAAAAGAATGTGATATTTTGCCATTAAATAAGATGCTAACTGTAGGATTTTTGTTGCTAACTTTTCTCGAGATTTAGATAGATTCCTTTTATTACTAGTATGCTAAGAGTTTTTTTTAAATTTTTTATTGTTATGTTAATCACCATATATTACATAATTTGTTTTGGTGTACTGTTCCATGATTCATTGTTTGTTCATAACACCCAGTGCTCCATGCAGAACGTGCCCTCCTCAATACCCATCACCAGGCTAACCCATCCCCCCACCCTCCTCCCCTCCAGAAACCTCAGTTTGTTTTTCAGAGTCCATCATCTCTCCTGGTTCGTCTCCCCCTCTGACTTACTCCCCTTCATTCTTCCTCTCCTGCTATCTTCTTCTTTTTCTTTTTTCTTAACATATGTTGCGTTATTTCTTTCAGAAGTACAGATCTGTGATTCAACAGTCTTACACAATTCACAGCGCTCACCGTAGCACATATCTTCCTCAATGTCCATCACCCAGCCACCCCATCCCTCCCACCCCCGACCACTCCAGCAACCCTCAGTTTGTTCCTGAGATTAAGAATTCCTCATATCAGTGAGGTCATATGATACATGTCTTTCTCTGATTGACTTATTTCATTCAGCATAACACCCTCCAGTTCCATCCACGTCGTTGCAAATGGCAAGATCTCATTCCTTTTGATGGCTGCATAATATTCCATTGTGTATATATACCACTTCTTCTTTATCCATTCATCTGTCGATGGACATCTTGGCTCTTTCCACAGTTTGGCTATTGTGGACATTGCTGCTATAAACATTGGGGTGCACGTACCCCTTCGGGTCCCTACATTTGTATCTTTGGGGTAAATACCCAGTAGTGCAATTGCTGGGTCGAATGGTAGCTCTAATTTCAACTGTTTGAGGAACCTCCATACTGTTTTCCAGAGGGGTTGCACCAGATTGCATTCCCACCAAGAGTGTAGGAGGGTTCCCCTTTCTCCACATCCCCGCCAACATCTGTCATTCCCTGACTTGTTAATTTTAGCCATTCTGACGGGTGTGAGGTGGTATGTCATTGAGGTTTTGATTTGGATTTCCCTGATGCCGAGCGATGTTGAGCACTTTTTCATGTGCCTGTTGGCCATTTGGATGTCTTCCTTGGAAAAATGTCTGTTCATATCTTCTGCCCATTTCTTGATTGGATTATTTGTTCTTTGAGTGTTGAGTTTGATAAGTTCTTTAGAGATTTTGGATACTAGCCCTTTATCTGATATGTCATTTGCAAAAATTTTCTCCCATTCTGTCGGTTGTCTTTTGATTTTGTGGACTGTTTCTTTTGCTGTGCAAAAGCTTTTTATCTTGATGAAATCCCAATAGTTCATTTTTGCCCTGGCTTCCCGTACCTTTGGTGCTGTTTCTAGGAAGAAGTTGCTGCGGCTGAGGTCGAAGAGGTTGCTACCTGTGTTCTCCTTTAGGATTTGGATGGACTCCTGTCTCACGTTTAGGTCTTTCAACCATTTGGAGTCTATTTTTGTGTGTGGTGTAAGGAAATGGTCCAGTTTCATTCTTCTGCATGTGGCTGTCCAATTTTCCCAACATCATTTGTTGAAGAGACTGTCTTTTTTCTACTGGACATTGTTTCCTGCTTTGTCAAAGATAAGTTGACCATAGAGTTGAGGGTCCATTTCTGCGCTCTGGATTCTGTTCCATTGATCTATGTGTCTGTTTTTGTGCCAATACCATACTGTCTTGATGATGACAGCTTTGTAATAGAGCTGGAAGTCCGGAATTGTGATGCTGCCAGCTTTGCTTTTCTTTTTCAATATTCCTCTGGCTATTCGGGGTCTCTTCTGGTTCCATACAAATTTTAGGATTATTTGTTCCATTTCTTTGAAAAAAGTGGATGGTATTTTGATGGGGATTGCATTGAATGTGTAGATTGCTCTAGGTAGCATTGACATCTTCACAATGTTGATTCTCCCAATCCATGAGCATGGAACGTTTTTCCATTTCTTTGTGTCTTCTTCAATTTCTTTCATGAGTATTTTATAGTTTTCTGAGTACAGATCCTTTGCCTCTTTGGTTAGATTTATTCCTAGGTATCTTATGGTTTTGGGTGCA
>NW_027397104.1:11109872-11167095 GCF_003265705.2 Callorhinus ursinus | reverse complement strand
AAAAAAAAGATAAAAACAAAAACAGAACAATACAAAAAAAGCAGAATGTGATCAAATATGATCAGGCTAGTGCATAGATCAGTGCCACACACTAGATCTTGGGCGTATTTTGGTATGTTAGAAAAAAGTGCCTCCTAAAATATTAAAGGAAGAAAGACATATATGTACAAAATAAGGGTTGATACAATGAAGGGATAGAAGATGACTGTAAAGATGAAAATTATAAAAGATTTTATAAAAGGACTTGATAAGATAAGAAGTTGTTTGAAAAAAGAAAGATTTAAAAAAAAAAAGAAAAAAGGGAGAGAATGTGATCAGGCAGGAGACTAGAACAGAACCATACACTAGTGATTTAGGGTATATTTTTATCTGTTAGAAGAAACTGTATCTCAAAATTTTAAAGAGAGAACAACTTATATATATATATGACAAAAATAAGGGTAACTACTATGAAGGGATAAAATATGACTCTAAAAATGAAAAATAAAAAAATGTTTTTTTTTTTAAAGAGATTGATAAGATGTTGGTTGAAAAAGGGAAAAAGAAAAAGAAAAAAAAACAGTTAACAAAAATTAACTTTGATGAACTAATGAATCATGGTAAAAAAAAGCCATGAATTCTATGTGCAGTATTCCCCTAGCGCTGGAGTTCTCCCATTCTCCTTGATCGGTAAACTTGGTCTTGGCTTGCTGGCTGTTCGTGCTGATCTTCTGGGGGAGGGGCCTGTTGCTGTGGTTTCCAAATGTCTTTGCGGGGGGGCTGAATTGCCCCGCCCTTGTCGGTCCGGGTAAGCAAGCTGCTCGGGTTTGATCTCAGGAGCTTTTGTTCCCTGCAAGCTCTCGGCACAGCTATGGAGGACCAGGGTGAAAGTGGTGGCCTCCCAATCTCCACCCGGAGGAGCTGAGAACTCGGGGCCCCTCTCCTCAGTGCGCCCCCAGAGAAAAGCAGTCACTCCCTTGTCCCCGGTCTCCGGCCGCACTCCGTGCTCACCCGGCCTGTGACCGAGCGTTTGTATCTCTGGCACCCGACCCCGTGTGGAGTCTCCAAACCCAGCAGATCCCTGCGGTGCATTCCCGCGCCGCTCCTCCCAGGGAAGGAAGGGGAGTCTTCCCGGATCTGCCGCCTGTTGGGTCCCTGCTGCAGGAGCAGTGTCCCGACTGGGCCCCGGATCACAGTTTATGGCACCCCGAGCTGAGAGCCCGCGCCTCAGCCCTGTCTCTGCAGCTGGCTTCCCCGCTCCGATACCTGGGAGCTCTGGTGCATCAGGCTCCCCCGGTCTTTCTGTGACCCCAAGGGTCCTGAGACCCCACTGTCCCACGAGGGTTCCACCCCCGCTTAGCCACTGGAGCTACGTCCCTCAGCAGAGCCGACTTCTAAAAGGTCCGATTTTGTGCTCCGCGGCTCTAGCACTTGCCAGAAGCGGCCGACGGAGGCCCCTCCCCCGCCGTCTATCCTCCTGAATATCGCCTCAGATTCACTTCTCCGCACGTCCTACCTTCCAGTAAGTGGTCGCTTCTCTGTTCAGAGAGTTGTTGCTACTCTCCTCTTCGATCTCCTGTTGAGTTCGTAGGTGTTCAGAATGGTTTGATCCCTATTCAGCTGAATTCCTGAGACCAGACGAAATCTAGGTCTCCTACTCCTCCGCCATCTTGCTTCGCCCTCCTATGCTAAGAGCTTTTATCATGAATAAGTTTTAAGTTTTATCAAATAACTTTTATGCATATATTAAAATGATAATTTTTTATTCTGTTAAAATGGTGAATTACACTGTTTGATTTTCACATGTTAATTCAAACTTGCCCTTCTTCTTGGTAATGATATATTTTATATATTGCTGAATTCAATAATATCTTGTTTAGGGTCTTTGCATTTATTTTTATGGGCCATATTGGCTTATGATTTCCTCTTATATAATGTCCTTGCCAGCTTTTAGTATCAGGGATATATTGGTAGCTGGACAATGGAAAGTATTTTCCCTTTTTGTGTTCTTTGGAAGAGTTTGCCTGAAATTAATGTGTTTCTTTTTGTTGTTGTTGTTTGGTAGAATTCACTACTAAAGCCAACTGGGCCTGGAGTATTCTTTTCGAGAATATTTTTAAAAGCATAATTGAGATATAACTGACATGCAGTAAATTAAAGAAATTGCAAAACATTTTGATATTTCAACATATGTATGTACCACTGAAACCATCACCTGTAAAATTTTGTCTTGATCATTTGAAATCCCTTCCTTCTGACTCTTTCCACCTCCATGACCCCAGAGAGCTATCAATATACTTTCTGTTACTATTAGTTTATATTTTCTAGAATTTTATATAAATGGACTCTTGCAATGTATACTCTTTTTAGCCTGGCTTCTTTCTTTCAACATAATCACTTAGGTATTCATCATGTTGAAGTGTGTAACAATGGTTTGTTCTTTTTATGGTTGAGTAGTATTCCGCTGTAAAGATATATTACATTAACTAATTAATCTCTTGTTGGGTCGCATTCAGTTTTTGCTTATTACAAATAAACTTACTATGAACTTTCATTTGTAGGACTTGTATGGTCATTTTCTTTTATTTTTCTTTAGTAGGTACCAAGGAGTAGAATGACTAGATCAAATGATAGGTGAATATGTAGTTTTAGGAAGTGCTAAACTGTTTTCCAAAGGTGTTATGTCATTTATATTGCTACCAGCAGTGTATGAGAATTCCAGTTTTTCCACATCCTCATGAACACTTGGTATAGTCAGTCTTTCAAATTTTAGCCCTTGTAATAGGTATGTAGTAGTATCTTATTGTGATTTTAATATGTATTTCTCTAATGTCTAATAATTTTAATCACTTTGTCATATAACATTTAACATTTGTATATTTTTTCTGATGAAATGTATAGTCCGATCTTTTGCTCATTTGAAAAATTGAGCTGTTTTATTATTATTGAATTTTTAGAGGTATTTATGTTATATTTTTGGAGTTATTTATTTATCTTAAAGGATACAAGTCCTTTATCAGGTATGTAATTTACAATTTTTCCTACTGATTTATAGCTTTTTTTTTTATTATATGTACATTAGGCTGCTTGAAGTTGTAATGGAGGTCTCTGATGCTCTGTTAATTAAAAAAAATTTTTTTTATTCTGTGTTTTATTTGGAATATTTTCTATTACTATTCCTTTAAATCTTCTGGTATTTTCATCTATTGCATTTTTTTAATCTTTTGAATTATAGTTTTCATCTCTAAAAATGAGATTTGATTCTTTTTCTTAATCTTCTAAATCTCCACTTTGCCCTTGAACATGTGGAATACAGTTATCATTGCTATTTTAATGCTGTCTTTTGATTTTACCATATGTGGAATTATCCTTTGGTTTCAACTGACTGGTTTACTCATTGTTATGGGTAATATTACCCGCCTTCTTTGCACAACTGGTAGTCTTTGATTGGATGTCAGATATTGTGAATTTTGTCTTTTTATTTCCAGAGACTTTTCTCTTCTTATAAATATTCTTGATGTTTTGTCTGGGATGCAATTAAATTTCTTGGAAACAGTTTGATCCTTTTAGGTGTTGCTTTTAAGATTTATGAGGTGGGACTGGAGCCATGCTCAATCTAGAGTTAAATTTTCCTCACTCCTGAGATAAACCCTTTTGTATACTCACTGCCCCATGAATCATAATTTTTCCTTTTTTTTTTTGGTGTAAGCATCAGGCATTATTTCCTCTCACCCTTTCAACTTTCTTTCCTTGGCCCCAGATAGTTTCTTCATGTGCTTGTGCTGATCAAACTCAGCTGAAAACTTGAAGGGGACTGTACAGTTCTCCAACATTCTTTCTTTTATTGCTCTCTCCTCTCTGGGACTCTTTCCAGCAAACTCTTGCTGACTGGTGTCTCCAGACTTCCAGCACTGTCTCTTCATCTCAGGGAGTCTACTGGACTCTGCCTATGTCTCCCTGTCCCAAGTAGATGCCTAGGAACTCCCTAAAGGAAGTAAGTTGAGGTAATGGTAGGGTTGACTCATCCCATTTCTTTTGATTTCTCAGTAATCATTGTCCTTTGACCTGATGTCAAGTGTCTTGAAAACTGTTGTTTCATGTATTTTGTTCTTTTATTGGTTGATTTAAGTAGAAGGTAAGCAGTAGTGGTTGTCTGTGAGAAAGGTTTTAATTGCAAATTAAATTTCTTTAATTGATAAGTGGCAATTTTGATATTTTTCTTGTTTCAGTTTTGCCATTTTATGGTTTTCAAGGAATTCTTCCATTTCAACTAAATTTTAAATTTATTGGCATAAAGTTGTTCATTATATCCTCCTGCTCCTTTTTTAGTATGTTAACAATTTTTAGTAATGTTGCCTCTTTATTCTGATTTTGATAATTTGAGATGTTTGCCCCCTCTTTCCTTGAGAAAGGTCCTACTAGGGACTAATTAATCGTAGTATGTTAGAGTCCTTCTCTATTCAGCCCAGTATGTAAATAATCTTTGGATTTGCTTCTGCTTTTTCCCCCTCTTGATTATTGGTTACATTTATCTGCCTTTTCATAAGACTTTTAGGGATTTTTCTGTGCATTTAAAAGCCTTTTGATCTAGCCTCCCAGCTTGCCATTCTACTTTAGGGCTCAGCAAATGGGGAAAATTCGGCTCAAATTTTGTGCTTCACCAGTTTCTAATCTGCCCTGCCAACCTCCCTGGGCTGCCAAATGCTCTGCTATAGTCTTTCTACATGGGAAAGGGCTGATCTTTAGCCATGGCCAGAATCAAAAAATGCCCCCAGAGAAAGAAATGATGTTTCCTCACATAGTGTATTAGTTTGCAGTGGCTGCTTTAACAAATTACTACAGATTAGGTGGCTTAAAAACAAGATAAATTTATTTTCTCACAGTTCTGGAGGTTAGGTCCCCCCCAATGACCTCATTTTAACTTGATTACATTTGCAAAGTCCCTGTTTTGACATAAGGTCACATTCATAGGTACTGTAGATTAGGACTTCCACGTATCTTTTTTGAGGGACACAATTTAACCCATAATCCCGAGAAGGACCTTTTTTCCTCTGGAATTTTAATTCATCTAGTATACTTTGCTCTCAGATTCTCCAATTTTCCATATGAAAAAATTGTGCCAATTTACCCATTTTTTCCTACTTGCTGCCAGCTACAACTTACTATATCCACTCAAAAACAAGTGTATTGATATTTTAAAATCCATTTTCATAGCCTTTGTACTTAGTGCTAATTTATTCCAGATTTTGACAATAGTTTGAATCTTAGTTCAGTTTTTGGTTTTGTGAATTTTCATATTTGTGCTTCATGAGCATTTTAGTGGAAGTTATGGTAGAGTTTCAGGAAGGGGCAGTTGGCTATTTATAGTAGCTGGTATTAAAGTACTCTCTGTTTCAGACATTGTATTAAACATGTAAAAGGCATTATATCATTTAATTTACACAACAAGCTTATAAAAGAGTTACATTCATCATATGCACTTAAACTGTGGTTATTGTGATAATTATAGGTCATATTAAAACACTCACTTGATATTTGGTATATGAAGATAGCAAAACTTGTTTTTCCCATGTTATAAATTTAAAGATGTTACATCAGAATATTAGAGCCATATTTACAAGTACAATGCTTATCTTATTGGATTAGCTGTTTAGATTTCTGTATTTCGTGCTAGAGTATGAGCTATTTTAGGACAGAGACCAAATCTTATCCATTTTTATATTACCAATACCTAGCATCACATAATAGCTATAGTGCTTGTTGGATGGATAAAAATGGAAAATATTGCATATTATATAACATCATAATAGTGTATTTGTTTGATAATATGAATGATTCTTGAGTTTGTATTAAAACTTCTGTACACAAATGGAAAGTATTGAACACATTTGCTATCATCCCCGTTCTTGCCCCCAGGGCAGATGTCACTAATCAGTTAAAGAACTCTTTCCCCCTAATCTTGGATATAGCCAACAATTACCACTTTAACCATGCAGTTTGGGCAGCCTCTGCCAAATCATGTTAGTGTACCTATTCATAGAATATTACTTACCACTTCCGGTATACTAGTAGGAGCAGTGGGCTAGGTGTCTGGAAACATGGGATAAAGTCTGGCTTTGAAGTTTATTAGGTATATGATTTTGAACTTATTTTCAGTCCTCCATTGCTTCATCTATAAAATGGGAATCATAGTCGTTACATGGTTTAAAGGACCAAAAAAAAGAACAGAAGGGCAAGTTTCATACTGAAGAGAGCTTAAGGCACTATGGTCCCATGTCCTGGGTCAGGCTTTTTGTAAATTAGATGAACTTAGACAAGTGGGTAAACTCCATGATGACAGCATTTGCATTTTTAATTTTAAATTTGTTTTCCTTCTTATCTCCAGCACAGGACTTACTTAGTAAATACACAAATGGTATTTACTGAATTAAATGATTTGTCATATAAGGAGATTTTAGAAGATTATACCTGATGCCCCTTTTTGTTCATGTTTTCTATAATTCTTGAAAATGGATGTATAAGTGCTTTGAAGGCTAAAGGGTACATTTCTAAGGGACTATTTTTTAATTCTGGCTAGATTATCGCTATGAAGCTGCTACAGCAGAAGAGATTTTTATTGATATTAAAGCTAGATAACTGGTGTCAGGGTTAGATTTTTCAAGAGGGAGTCAAAAGTTAGAGTGAGAACTACAAAACTCTGTTGGACCAAATAATGATCATTTACATAGCAATATTAGACAGGCCACCCTCACGCAGTTTATTTAAAAGTACTTGCTTAATGTGCGACTCTTGATTTCAGTTCAGGTCATGATCTCAGCGTCATAGGATTGAGTTCTGCATTAGGCTCTGCACTGGGCGCAGAGCCTGCTTAAGATTCTCTCTCTCCCTCTGCCTCTGCCCCCCGCCCCCGACCCCACCCTGCTCACACACATGCTCTCTGTCTCTTAAAAAAAACAAAACAAACGTACTTGCTTAATAATTCTAACATATACATAGCACCCTCCCTCATCCCCTTTTCTTTGGAATATTGGTAAGATGATACTTGGTTCTTATCTAGCAAGAAACACTCTTTTGTTGCTACTCTGTAGGAATGATTTGGCTAGAACTGGTATCCAATGGACAGGTAATTATTTATATGCCTCTGGATGCAGGCAATGATGATCTTAATGCATTTTGTGGTTATTTTTTCCTACAACATTATGGTTTACACCTGTTGTAAATAGATTAAGTTAATTTTCAGGTTTCTTTATTTCCTTAAAATTCAGGCGACTAAATAGAATATTTTTTGACACATACATTCTACAGTCACTCTGAATCTTACATCTGCATCTTAAAGAAATTCAAATAGCATAATAACCATGCTGGTGAACTTGAGCAATTTTTAAAGCTTTTCTTCTGTTAATGGAGGACATTAGCTGCTTTCTTTTTGACTGTGAAAGATTCAGGTCAACAAAGAGATAGCAGGATGCATATTGCTTCTGATTTCCTTCATTGTCACCTGTTGCTGGAGGCATTTTCAGATGTGAAAAAGAAAATGACTGTTTCTTTTCATTACCTTTTCCCTTCTTTTAAAATTAGATACCTGTCTGGTGTGTGTTTGTGGCAAAATATCATTCATGGGGTGTGTGTGTTTGTGTGTGTGCGTGTGCAAGCATGCGTGGGAGGGTGAGGCACAAAGGACAAAGCTTAAAGGTAGGTATATTTCTTTTCCTTTACTTAGGCAAAACTGTTTTCCTATTTAGTCTTAGATCTGCTCAGTGTTAATGGCAAGTTCTAAATCATGACTTTGGAACAATACATTTTCAAGCAGAATCTATGCCATAACTTCCTTTTAGGATGTTCTGATTTTATGGATTCACATCTCCTGTCTTTCTAGCCGCAGGAGTTTCTGGGCTTGTCAGCTTGTGAGAACTATGTTATATTCAAAACTATGGGACCCCATGAAATACTAGAGCTCGCATTTCATTGTCCGTTCTGTTTTCTGATGTACCACATGTAACCTCATAGGATTTCCATACACATCTCCAGAAATGAGCCTCAGGTTCTCTCTGCACAGCTCCCACCCCCAACTTCCATGGAAATAGGATTGCAGCTTGAAGGTTCCCTGAGTTTTGTAGTTTAAAAAATCTCTGTTCTCACTCTGTGATTTAGTGGAAAGAGCATTTATTTGGAGTCATTTATTTAATTATTTTTACTGAATGCCTTCTCTGTGTCGAGCATGAGACCAGCAGGACCCGGGAATTCAAAAGTGAACGAGAGATATGATCCTGGTGTTTATAGTCGTTTGAACTTTTAGATTTGTCACTTACCAGTTGTCTATCTTAGGCAAATCATTTTACCTCTCTGAAACTCCACTTTCAGATCTTTAAAATAAGGGCAATTCTATTTTTCAAAGTTGCGATCATTAATTAAGATTTTACCAAAAGGTAAAAGTCTTAGCACATTTCTGACAAATAGTAGGCATTCACTCAACAAATGTTAATATCTTCCCTCCTACATCTAAGTTACTGTGAAAATCAAATACAATAATGAACACGCAAATGCCCTGTGGATTGGAAACATAGTTATAGACAAAGTTAGAGTTTTGGGGAGTCAACACATACTACCACTTTCTTCACCTTGCAAGTTCAAGTGAAATGAGAAGAGGCAGACATCTCAAGATCAAAGTAACCACCTAATTACAGATTAAAGCTGTACTGAAGATTGTAGTTTTGATGTGCTTTCTAATCCTTTCCCTAGAATTAAATTTACCCACTCAGGCATACGCAGGCAAGGGTAGGTGCAAGTCTTACCCACTGGGACAGGTGACTTACTGAAAGGCAGAGAGCAAAGAGAAGAATGCGTCCTGTACAGAGGCCAAGAGAACCTTGGAACGGAGCTGCGCATGGACAATTCTGTTTTCAGACACATCAGTCACCTAAGTCACTCCACCTTATGTGGGAAAGAAATTGGAAGTGCTATTTTTTGGGGAAGTCTTTCTGCATGGAAAGGAAACATGAGGACAGAAAATAATAAGCTTTCTCCAACAGATACACACATTGCTGTGAAGAAACTCAAATTCAGCCTCCCTCCTTCAACTTCCCATTCTTAAATTTTGGAAATGGCTAGCTCATATATTAAAATACCATTGTATTTCCTTCAGAGTGGTTTAAAACTCTTACCAGCTTATGATATGTTCAGTGAAAAATGCAGATTACAAAATTCTGCTATATTACAGTATATAATATATTCTGTATACACAATGTATATTGTATGCATGGTGTGTGTGTTGTGTGTGTGTGTTTGTATACTAAAAGAATGGCTATTTATAGAGGACATGGAGACTGAAATCACATTAAAGTGCTTAATGTGACCATTTTCAGGTGATTATGGATGATGATTATTATGCTTTTTGTACTTTTCAGAATTTCTGAAATTTTTAAAAAGTTGACAGTCCCCTTTCCCTCAAAAAACCAACTTAAAAAAAGCACAAAACCCAAACCCAGCCATATTGTTTCTTCTCTAATTTTTGCAAAGTTTTATAATTTTTCCTTTTCAGTTATGTTTAATACAAGTGATCTAACAAACTCATTTGTACACTTAACAGTGATGGAAGAAAAATTCACCTGAAGACTAATTAAATATTATTAAATTGCAAATTGCAAAATTATAGGTGACATTGTCATTCCTAAATACCCACCTTTTAATTATTTGTGAATAATGATAAGTCCTGAAGGTAAGGTCATTTCTAATTCTTTTTCTTCATCAGCATCTTTTCACATTTTTTTTATTTTTAAAGATTTTATTTATTTATTTGACAGAGAGAGACAGCAAGAGAGGGAACACAAGCAGAGGGAGTGGGAGAGGGAGAAGCAGGCTTTCCGCTGAGCAGGGAGCCTGATGCGGGGCTCGATCCCAGAACCCTGGGACCATGACCTGAGCCAAAGGCAGATGCCCAACAACTGAGCCACGCAGGCACCCCATCTTTTCACATTTTTAAGAGCTATCTGTATTTACAGTTCTGTGAAATATAGGTTCATATTCTTTGCCTATATTTTCTATTTTTTTATGTTATTCTTGTCAAGATGCAGATGCTCTTTGTATACTAGAGAAATATTAGGACAATGTTTGTATATTACAGAAATATTAGTCCATTGTAATGTGAATTAAAATAACTTCTCATTTTGTTATTTTGCTGATAATCTTTTGACATAACTTTTGGTGAGCTTTTTGTCATATAGATTTTATTCTTAAGCTCAGACACAATTTGTCCATCTTTTCTTTTATAGCTTCTGTTTTGCCATACTTAAAAAAGGCTTCCACTTCTGGGCTATGAAGGTAGTCGTTTCCCATATTTTATTCTGAACTAATATGTTTTCATTTTTACATTTAAATAGTGATATATTGCAATGTTTATTAGAATAAGAAATGGGTGTAGATGCAATTGTTTTTCCCCCAGATGGCTATCTAAATTTACAGTATCATTTATGGAATAATTAGTCATTGCCTTATCTTTGTTTTATACTAAATTTTTGTATGCATGTGTATTTATTTCCTGACTTCTATTTTGTTTTCAAGGTTCCATTTTTTAAAAGTTATCATACTTTAAAAGTTATGTTATATTTTGGATTTTAAAATATGGTTAGTTAAGTCCCATCTGTTTGTTCCAAGAATACAGCCTAGAAGTGAACTCAAGAGTTGATGTTTTGCTGGAAAAATCACACATAGATCTATCATCTTTTATTCCAACAACTTCAGCAGTTTCTTTGTTTTGGTCAATATTATAGCTTTTGCTATCTTGGAAATGTGCCACTTGAAATGACATTTAGTCAAGTGCCTATGATGCAATTGATCTTTCAATTATTAGCAATCTGGAATGCAGCTGGGTTTCAAGTAGAAGGAAAAGTCAAGGATAGGCAACTTCCTTATGTACAACTGGTTGTTATCACAGGGAAGCAGGGACTGAACAAGAGAATTTAGGAGGAATATACATCCTTGTTTTTTGTCTTTCGCTGAGACAACTTTTCAGTATCTATTTGGATTGAGAAATAACAGCCATCAAAAGGAATAAAATCTTGCCATTTGCAATGATGTGGATGGAACTGGAGGGTGTTATGCTGAGCGAAATAAGTCAATCAGAGAAAGACATGTATCATATGACCTCACTGATATGAGGAATTCTTAATCTCAGGAAACAAACTGAGGGTCGCTGGAGTGGTGGGGTGTGGGAGGGATGGGGTGGATGGGTGATAGACATTGGGGAGGGTATGTGCTATGGTGAGTGCTGTGAATTGTGCAAGACTGTTGAATCACGGATCTGTACCTCTGAAACAAATAATACATTATATGTTAAAAAGAGAAAGAAGAAGATAGAAGGGGAAGAATGAAGGGGGAAAATCGGAGGGGGAGATGAACCATGAAAGACGATGGACTCTGAAAAACAAACTGAGGGTTCTAGAGGGGAGGGGGGTGGGAGGGAGGATGGGTTAGTCTGGTGATGGGTATTAAAGAGGGCACGTTCTGCATGGAGCACCGGTTGTTATATGCAAATAATGAATCATGGAACACTACATCAAAAACTAATGATGTAATGTATGGTGATTAACATAACATAATAAAAACAAAAGAAAAAAAAGAAAAGCCTAGTGGTGCCATTTGGAAAAAGATGCCAAATTTGTGCGTATAGGTATGTGGCATGCTAGGCACTTGAAATAGTTCATTTCAAATAGTACAGGAGGTCAAAATGGTTATATAACCATTTCACTAAATGGGAATATTTCTGTTGTTCTAATTTGGTTAGTTTAGGTAGCACTAAGCTGTACACCCAAAACTAATGTAACATTGTATGTCCACTATACTCAAATAATAACAAAGTAGTTACTGAATGGAAAAATATAAGGATATGGAAGGTGATATCAGCTATTAACATTACATTATAATTGTGAAATTATAGTAGTGGTCCTCTGAGTGTTGGGATTATGGATTATCAATAGTTTTAGCCTCTAATTTTCGTGTTTTTTTTCTAAATTTTTTTACAATCAATGAAAAATGCAATACTTTTTGCTTTTTTGGGGGAAGGTGAGAACATTTAAGTTCTATCTTCTTAGCAAATTTCAATGATAGAATGCAGTGTTATTAACTACAGTCACTATGTTATGTACTAGAGCCTCAGACCTCATTCATCTTATAAATGAAAGTTTGTACCCTTTAACTAACCTCTCCTTATTTCCCCCAATCCCAGTTCCTGGCAACTACTTTTCTATTCTCTATTTCTATGTATACAGAAATGAATGCTGCAATGAACATGGAAGAAGAAATATCTTTTTGAGATAATGGTTTTGTTTCCTTTGGATATATACCCAAAAGTGGGATTGCTAGATCATGTGGTAGTTCTATTTTTAAGGAACCTCCATAGTGTTCTCCACAGTGGCTGTACCAGTTTACATTCCCACCAACAGTGCACTAGGTAGGGTTCCCTTTTCTCCACATCCTTACCAGCATTTATCTCTTGCCTTTTTGAATATTGCCATTCTAGCAGGTGTCAGCTGTTTTGATTTGCATTTCCCTGATGATTAGTGATGTGCATATTTTTATGTACCTGTTGGCCATTTGTATGCCTTCTTTGGAAAAAAATGTCTATTCAGGTCATTTGCCTGTTTTCTAAATGTATTATTTATTTTATTTTATTTATTTTATTTTATTGTGCTATTTATTGGTATGAATGAGTTCCTTATATATATTTTGGATGTTAACCTTTTTATCTGATCTATGGTTTGGAAATATTTTCTCCCATTCCATGGGTTCCTTTTTCATTCTGTTGCTGGTTTCCTTTGCTGAGCAGAGCTTTTTAGTTTGATGTAGTCTTACTGGTTTATTTTTGCCTTTGTTGCTTTTGCTCTTTATATATCCAAAAATCCTTTTCAGACCAATGTCAAAGAGCTTTTTTCCTATATTGTCTTCTAGGATTTTTACAATTTCAGGTTTTACATTAATCCTTTAATCCAGTTTGTTAATTTTTGTGAGTCACTTAAGATAGGGGCTCCCTTTTATTCTTTTGTGAATATCCAGTTTTCCCAATACCATTACATTAATTTATTTTTGAACATTAAACCAGTCTTGAAATAAATCCCACTTGGTCATGCTGTATAATTCTTCTCATACATTATTGGATTCAATTTGCTAATATTTTATTGAGGCTTTTGTATATACGTTCATGAGAGTTATTGGTATGTAGTTTGTTTGTTTGTTGGTAATGGTTGTTTGCTGGTTTTGGTTGTAGGGTAATGCTGTCCTCACAGAATAAGTAAGAAAGCTGCTATTACTAAATTCTTAATGTCCACTCTTTGTTTCCCCTCCTGTGCACATTGCTCTCTTTCTCCCTTATATTACCCTGCTAGACACCACCCTGATTAGATTCATTCACTATCAAGAAAATATATATATTTTTAAGATTTTATTTATTTATTTGACAGAGAAAGAAAGAGAGAGCAAGCATAAGCAGGGGGAGCAGCAGAGGGAGAGGGAGAAGCAGGCTTGATGCGGGACTTGATCCCAGGACTCTGGGATCATGACTTGAGCTGAAGGCAGACGCTTAACTGACTGAGCCACCCAGGCATCCCAAGATAATATTTTTTAAAAAGTCGTTGCATTTAGCAAATTTTACTAAAGATTTGGCATCCAAGAGGGGGATTAACACACAGTGCAGCACAGCACAGCCTACAATTCAAATTTATATTAGACATCCTTTCTCTTAAATACCCTTCTGCTGTCTGAAATATTGTAAACTTTTTTTTTTCCAGTTCCACCTCATCTATCCCTAGACTTTACTTGTACTGCAGGACCCTTCTTTCTTGTCTCTCCTTAGTTCTCTTTTCAAAAATCATCTGGTTTTATAATGTAAACAATTCAATTTTCTTCAGTAAGTTCTGGGCCTATGTTTGTATATTATTTAGGGGAGGCTGATATTACTTGCTTAATAAAATTAGCATTTAATATTTATGTCATGGTTTGCTGTGGGTTCCCAGAGAGGCTCTGCCCCATGCAGTCCTTCAGGGCACCAGGCACTTTCCATGTAGTGACTCTACTCTCTCCTTGGACAAATGAGATAACTCAAAGGATGGCCTGAGAGATTTTAGGGTCAGGCCTGGAAGTATCATTTGTCACTCCCTCCTGTATGCTACCATTCAGAACTTATTCACTAACTACAAGAGAGGGTGCAAAATGCTGTCTGGCTGTGTGCTCCAGAGAAAATTAAATTTTCTTTGATGAATATATAAGATTCTTTCTGTCAAACTTCCAAAAAATATAAGGTTGACCTGCTAAGTAGAAGCCCAGTCTGGGTCTCCACTCCTTTACTAACATTTTAGAAGAAAGTCCTTTCTTATCCATGAACTCACCATCTTAAGCAGGCCTTCTTGTTTGATTTAATAATTCCAAATTCCTTAGAAAGAAGAGGCTCTCATCAATTTTGTTTCTTTGTTTTATTGTTTGCTTATTTAAGTGTCTTAAACTCCCCTTTTTATTGCTTTTATACTTAGCCTAGTTTATGCAGTAGGCATATATACTTTGGTACCTTTAAATTTTTCACTAAGCATACTCAAGGGATCTTTTCTTATAGATTGGTGCTATCTACTGGACTCTGAAATGATACCAGCTGCGTTTAGTTCTGATTTTAACTAATAGGCTCAATGTTAATGTTTCTCGAGCTTTTTAATTATAGTTGGAAATCTGTCCTTACATTTTGTGAAAGCCCACTTTCCCTTATCCCCTAAGGATTCCCCTGTCACCTTTTTCAGTTTGTCAGCTGCTTTCTTTATTTTTATTTCTTATCTGTTTCCAAGTTACTCCCTTTAGCTACCTTGATTTCTTGTTCCTTTTTTTTTAAACTTTGATTGCTCCCCATGTTCCCATAATCAACTGGGTGGTTGTTTATCACTACTTATACATTCAGTCCCCCAAAGTGAAAGAAGTTAATGAGTACTTCAATTATGTCTGTTTGTTCCCCATTCCCTGACCTTCTCATTAATTTTGGTCTCCCAGTGTGTTTTATACATTATAGTTGCATTTTGTACAATTTTGTTTTTCAGAATTTGATATGTGAATCAGTTTGACTTTGAATTCACTTTTTATGAGCTATTTTGTGACAGTCTTTATCAAGCAGTTTTGGGATTAGCCAATGCTATACAGATAAAGATTGCTTAAACTGAACTCAGGAAAGGATTTCTATGGATATGGTATAAATTGAAGAGATTATAATCCCAACAATCTAGGAGAAGCAATACAACATTTTGTTCAAATTTAGATTTTTTTTAATATAAAATATCTCTCAAATTAAGCTCTTTCAATGCACATATCAGTTTAGAGTCTGGCTAGTAGCCTGCTGCTTTTGTTGGTGGGATTATCTCTTTTTTTTAAACTAATGGGTTCAATATAATTGGTGAGCTTAGTACAGTTACCAATACAACAAAATGATTGAAACTAAGGTTTAAAAAATCTTTCTTGGGGGCAGTGATCATTTTATGAAGGGTAATTTCTTTGAAGGATATGGACAGAGAACTGTTCCTTGCCCAGTGAGTATATGGAGTAGCTAACACTTTTATCTCATTGACAGTAATAGGTATATGGTTTATTGGCAAGCTTCCTCTTCCCCAGCATTCTAGAAGTCACCACTTACCACAGGGTTGAGCTGTGAGCACATTACCAGGGCCTGGCCAGTTAGTTGGGCCATTTTGATTGATTTAGAGATGGATGTGTGACCCAAACATGGCCAATAAGAGCCAACCAAAAATTTTTACTGGAACTTTCAGGAAAAAGTACATCCTCTACCTCTTAGTTGCTAGGTTTTAAGTTGGAGCTGCTGGGAGCTCTTGTTGCCATCATGTGGAGAGAACTCTGCCTAAGGACAAAACAGAATGAGGAAAGCAGAACCAAGAGTGAGAAAGACAAAATTTACTGATGGCATTTTTGAAGCCCTGGGTCTATCTAATGGAGTCTAAAGTCAGCACCTCTTAGACTTTTCAGGAATGTAAGACATTAAGGTACCTTTTCATTTAAGCCAGTTTTGGTTGAGTTCCTTGCACAGACAAATAAAATTGTACCAACTGAATCACTGATTAACTAGAACATTTTTTTAAAAATAATGTCTCCAAATTAGAATATTCATTTTAGTAGGGCAAAAAAGGCCCTTCTTTATATTATTCAACATTCTGTCTCTATCAAATATTACAGTGACTGGCACAGAGATGTGCTTAATAAATATTTATGGAATGAATAAATGATTAATTTAATTAGTTCAATTTAATTTAGTATTTTAGTTCAACTTGTTAGGCATCTATTTTGTGCAAGGCCTTATCTTAGGAGCTGGTAAGATGATAAAAGGAATACAAAAGATAGAGTCTCTTTCTCTTGTTTATAATTTTGTGCAGGCAATGAGGTATAACAATAATTTAAGGCAGAGTAAAAGAAGGACTAAAGGGAATGAAAGTTGTATGTCAAAGAGTAGCCATGTCATCAAAGGACTCTACAGTCAGATAGCCTGGATTTGAATCAATGCTATACACTTGTTAACCAAGTAATTTTGGGTACATTACTTAAACTCAGTTTTCTTATCTGTAAAATGGGGGTAATATTTATATGTGCCTTATAGATTTGCCATGAGGATAAATCAATACATTCTACTTAAAATGATTGAAATGTCTAAGATATATTAAGTATTCAGTAGCTTATAGTTATTTTTATTTCAGCAAGCAAAGACATCTGCAACATGATTTAAATTTTGAAAGAAGAGAGAATTGGAAATAATGTAACCCTTGGAAGCTGAATACTGATTATATCACAAGTCAGTATCAACTATTAACAAAACCATACATATATATGAAATACAAAATGATCCAGCAAAATCTTACTTTAGTGTTTTGTCAGATTTATACAATGGTGGATTTATTTTAGAGAGGAGTTAAGGCATGCATCCTTGGTAAATGGAAGAAAGAAAGGACCTCTACATTTTAAGATTTTTATTTTTATTTATTTTTAAAGATTTTATTTTTATTTATTTGACAGAGAGAGAGACAGCGAGAGAGGCAACACAAACAGGGGAGTGGGAGAGGGAGAAGCAGACCTTCTGCGGAGCAGGGAGCCTGATGTGGGGCTCTATCCCAGGACCCCAGGACCATGACCTGAGCCGAAGGCAGACGCCCAATGACTGAGCCACCCA
The DNA here is from genome assembly GCF_003265705.2 of Callorhinus ursinus. Classification (NCBI taxonomy): domain Eukaryota; kingdom Metazoa; phylum Chordata; class Mammalia; order Carnivora; family Otariidae; genus Callorhinus; species Callorhinus ursinus. The sequence continues at coordinate 11,149,925 of NW_027397104.1, read as the reverse complement.
GGCACCCTATTTTTAAGATTTTAATAAGAAACAATTTAACATTTGAAACCCAAAGTGCTAATGACAATGTTGTGTTCTTTTGTTTTGTTTTTTGTTTGTTTTTAGAGAGGGAGAGAAGTGGGGGAGGGGCTGAGGGAGAGGGAGAGAGAGAGAGAATCTTAAGCAGGCTCCATACCCAGCCCAGAGCTCAGCCCAGAGCCCAACATGGGGCTAAATCTCATGACCCTGAAACCATGACCTGAGCTGAAATCAAGAGTTAGATGCTTAACGACTGATCCACCCAGGCACCCCCAACAATGTTGTTGTTTTTTTCTAGATATTCTGTAAGAGGAAAGGGAAAAAAAAAGGATTTTCAAAGATAAGTGTGTGTAATGGTCTGCTATAAGGTAGATCGGCATAAGATGAACTATTAGATAGGGGTGGGCTTCTAGATTCATTAATATAGAGTGTTTACGCCTTGTAAAATTTGATGAAAGTTTTCAAAGTCTCATTCAGAAATAAATATCATTCTATGTTACAAAATGCTCTTTATAAATACTTTTATTCTTTTTTACTTTAATCTTTACTTCATAGTAAAGTAGTAATTTCCTGAGGGCCTCTGGGTATAAAGGAAAATGGAGGCCCATTAATGGAAAAAAAAAGTAGCTTCAAATATGCTTAATACTGCTGGCCTACATATTTCAGAAACATGGGGGGCATTTCCAGTTAATTCAGAGGTCTTATGGAGAGAATGAAACAGTATGGTATGGTAAACAACAGGCGCTTTGAAAATTTTAAGGAAAATGGTTTAAAGTTGTGTGACCTTGGGCTATAATAGCCTTTCTGAGCCCAAGATTCCCCAGGAGTAGAAAGTAGATCACATTAAATTCATAGTGTTTTTGTGGGGATTAGAGATAATATTTACAGGCTGAACACTCATGGTTTTTGGCATGTGGTAAGTGATTAGTGTATGATAGCTATTCTTATAAATTATATATTATCTCCAATGAGATTTTATATAGTAATGGGGAATATAAACATATCAAAATAAAAATAAAATAATGGATGACTGCTGGAAATTCATAGGCAGAAAGATGTGAATAGCAAAAGTATAGAGACAAGTGTTATGTAACAACTTGGGAGATTTCAGTAGATGTTGATGAGTCTTAGCCAGTGTCATTGCAGTGAATAGGCATGTTCAGCATTGTGGCTTGACTTTTTCATCATTCTAGGCTGCTCTAAAGGTAAAAGAATGGAGGTTTTCCAGACAAAGATTTTGACAGTGAAATAGCCATCTTCCACTTTTTCTTCTCAGGCTGTATGCCTTTTTTTTTTTTTTTTTAAGATTTTATTTATTTATTTATGAGAGAGAGAGAGAGACAGAGAGAGAGAGAAACAGCATGAGAAGGGAGAGGATCAGAGGGAGAAGCAGGCTCCCCACTGAGCCGGGATGTCAAAAGCACTTACTTTCTGGCCTTAAGGACTCTTCATTGTCTTAGATTGAAACAGATAAAATCCCCAGATTTATATTTTAACATATATAATTTTATCCACTGGCCCTGGGTTATCCTTGAGAAGTCATAATTTTCCTTCTTTTTCTTTTTTAATGGAACACTTAATGAATTTGAGTGTTATCTATGTGTAGGGATCATGCTAATCTCTGTATTAGTCCAATTTTAGTATATATACTGCTGAAGTGAGCTTTCTCTTCTCCTCTCTTCCCTTCCCTGTCCTTCCCCCCCTTTTTTTTCTTTTCTTAGAAGGGGATCTCCCACTTATGTATGGTCTATTTGCAATAGTTTAAAAGTCCTTTTTACTTTAAGCAAGTAGACATTTTTTTTCCTTTTTTTTTTTTTTTAATTTCTTGCCTGGAAAAAATCTTGCAAAGCAAATCCAGCATATAAAAAAGAAAAATCAAAGCCGCTCTTGTTGAGGGGTACGTGGGTCTAAACCTCTGCTCTTTTATCTCCATTATTTCTATGGTCCCTACTGCAGTAAGTCTGAGGAAACCCAGGCCTGGGGAAACACATTTGAAAACATTTGGGTTAGTGAAATGAGTTATTAACTGGAACTCTGAAGACTCAAGTTTTAGCTTTAGTTTTAACATTAAATTTGCATGTGTCACTGATAGGGTTAATTGTTTTATCTGTAAAACAAAGGTTTAGAACAGTGGTTCTCAATTTTGGCTGCATGTTAGAATCACCTGGGGAGCTTTAAAAAATCCTGATGCTTAGGCCTCACTCTCTACCAGTTAAATTAGAAACTCTGGGGCGTGACCCAGGCAACAGGCATTTTTTTAAAGCTCCCTAGGTGATTCCAATTTGCAACCAAGTTTCAACACCTCCAAAGAATTTTTGAGCAATAATATTCCACAAGTCTATGGGGCTGTGGAGCTTGTTTTGGTAGATGTAGTTAAAATGTGCAGAGTCTATTCATGGATAGACAATACTTAGTGAGGATCTGGGATGAAGGTGGGCATAAAGATTGGAAAGGAGGAAAAAAGTTTTTTGATTATATTAATAGCTCAGTGTGTTGGGCAAAACACTTAACTTTGTTCTATCCCTGATGGGAGTGATTTTAACTTCCTGTAAAATGACGCTCTCAACTGAGAAATCATATTTAAATGCAATGTTATTATTTTTATACCAATACCAACACCGTCTGCTAATATGATCAGTCAAGAATTACACCTAAGTATTTTATTCACAAAGGAAATAGAAAAGGCAGATTGACTACTGAAATGTAAAATATGGTTAATATTCCTCAGTTGGTGGTATAGATTAAAGATAGATTGAAACAACATGTTGATAACAATGGAAATCTCTGATACTGAGATGCTGCGTTAAAAGTGTGTCCGTCAAAAAGGCAAAGAAAAAAAAACCCAGGATTACTGCTATGAGCTTCTTGTCAGTTATGAAAAACTATTGTTTCAACTGAGTTTTCAAATTAGGAAAAAAAAATTCACAGTATTGGTAAGCAATTGATCCTAAAAAATATACAAATTGGATGACAATGTCTAGGCTATAATCTCCAAAGTAAAATGAATTTATTATGATTGGATAAATTACAATGAATACCAAGTAGTTTAAAAATGAGAGCACAGAGCAAAATGATTGATTTTACATATGTTAGATGTATAACTAAATAGAAATGCCTTTTCATTTTCTTATTACCAGAGCCATTTACACATTTTGTCTCACATTTGTGCCGCTAATAGGTGTTCAAGATTTGTGTGCTTTGATCTCCCCTTTCAACAGAGTAGCTCTTTTCTGGAAGTTGGTGACCTTTAAATAAAAGAAAAAGTACAGTTATCACTTATAGCAGGGAGATATATTAATAATTTTATACCTCATTCTTAGGCTTTTTGCTGGAATAGATTTATCAACAACCGAATAAAAAAATAATTTCACACATTTTCTGGCTGAAAGTTCAGCCAGTGCTTAGTGTTTTTGTGTTCTAGCTCTCCTTACCCTAGGGAAAAGTTTACACAAGCTTTTTTTTATGTGGAAGTGTCCCCAAAGGTTGGACAATAATCCCCAACATTGACTTGACAGATGAGGAGAAAGTGCAGGGGACAATTTGGCAACAACATGGAGTAGAGCCAGTAGCAACATGGGCCACCTCTGAATGAGCTCTGTTAACAAGGACAGTGACTACTTTTAGAAATGACCATGAATGACCCCTGGTTGAGAATTTGCTCTATTTTTCTTGGACTTTTTAAGTTCTGATGTCTTGGTACAAAATAAAATGAATGAATGAGAAGAATGGGGATGAGGGACCTGGGGGAGGGAGGGAGGAGGAGAAAGGGAGAGAAAGGCATGTAGGGGAATGGAATGTAGTGAAACACAAAAAATTATTAATGTTGGTCTTTTCACCAAACTTGGTCAGTTGGAGCTAAATATAATTTGATTTAGGTAAGTTAAAAGCACATACCATTGTCCATACTTTATGTGTTACATAGCACAATTCTTAATTGTCACATACCTTTGAAAATGTAAATCAGTACAAATAAAGCTCAATATTTGGCAATTAGTGAGTTATCTTTTTTTAGAGAATGATTCTCTAAAGCACCTCCATGAAGTCTTCTTAGTTTGCCCGGTTCCATAGTGATCCCTTTCCACTCTGAACTTAACTTATTGTCTGTACCATTCATTTTGTGACTTATTAATACACTGTTTTGTGGGGTTTTTTTGTTTGTTGGAACAATGAGATGCCATGTGGGAAGCCTGACTATGCTGAGGGCCCAGGCTAGAGAGGCCATGCGTACTGTGATAGCAACTGCCTAAAAGAAAGTTGAACAAGTGAAGGTGAGAACATAGCTCTACACTGTGTTGTCCAAGAGCAGGAATAACAGTACCATTTACCCATGTGTTTTCAGCAACCAGTACAGTAGAGACACATGGAAAGTAGTCAGGACCTATTTGTTGAATGACTGCATGAATAGATGAGATACTAATAGAGATGAAGGCACAGATGCATATATCCATTTGAAAAGTTGGTTCATTCATATCTCAGGGAAGATTAGTCTGTTACACCTAGATACGAATTGCTAATCCAGCACAAGGTGTGCTTTTTACTAATATGTTTAGGAAACCAGTCTGATTAATGTCAATAATAGAGGGAACTTTGATTCGAACTCACAAATGAGAAGGCCACTTCTTAATTTTTCAACCAAGCGTCATATTTTGTATTTGTTTATTTTTCTTTTTTCTGCAAAAATGAAGATAGCAATTCCCTCACCAATACTCACACTCCATTTTCTCTCAAGCTCCAGCTCTTAAGCTCTGTTATTCTTCTCTAAGTTTATGTCCTATCATGCCAATTCACTTTATCTCATGTGGATCTGAGAGATGAAGTCTAGAGGTTCTTTTGGCGGAAAAAGATGTTAGAAACTTCTTGTACAGTATTTCTGTGACAGTTTAAATTAATTTTTTGGCAATTCTCCCATTGAGATATGGGATCTCTGTTCACTCCCCTTGTACCTGGGTGGGCTAGGGACTGCTAAAACCAAGAGAGTATGGCAGAAGTGATACCCTACGGCTCGTGAGAGCAGATCATGAAAGGCCATGGGTGCTCTGACTTGTTTGTTGGAACAATGAGATGCCATGTGGGAAGCTTGACTATGCTGAGGGCCCAGGCTAGAGAGGCCATGCGTACATGTGCTCAGCTAATCACTTCACCTGAGGCCAAATTTGCAGCCTTCCATTCCAAGGTGCTGCATGTGTGTGTGTGGGTGAAGGCACCACCTTGAAAGTGGGTCTCTAGCCTCAGCTGTCCTAGCTCTAGCTGTCTGAATCACTCACAGCTGAGGCCCAAAATATCAAAGAGCAGAAACAAGCTATACTCTGAATTTTTGATTCACAGTCTCTGTGAGCATAGTAAAAATGCTTGTTTTATGCTATCAAATTTTGGGGTGATTTTTGTATGTGAGAATACTAACTGGAACAATTTCAAGACCAGATCTTGTATACTGAAAGATAGACTTTATTTAAAAAAATTATAATCAAATGATTGTATTTTTCCTTTTATAAGTAATATATCATTCTTGGGGCACCTGGTGGCTCAGTCAGTTAAGTGTCTGACTCTTGATTTTGGCTCAGGTCATGATCTCAGGGTTGTGAGATCAAGCCCTGTGTCCAGCTCTGTGCTGGGTGTGGAGCCTGCTTAAGATTCTCTCTCTCCCTCTCTCTCTGCCTCTCCACTCTCCCTCTCTAAAAGAAAATCATAAGTAATATATCATTCCAAATTTAATCTGGTAAACTTCAAATTTACTTATATTCTCTCTTTTAAAATTTGAAAATGATAAATTCAATGGCTTGTTTGAGCATATTTTAAGCATATTTGGAAAATGTCTTAATGTTATTTTTAGCTCCTGCTATTTTTGAGGGGGGTTGGGAATAAATATAAGTTCCTATGGAGTGCTGTTTCTACTTTCACCATACCTGGAGTAACCACAATGGAGGCCTGACTTGGCCCAGAGTTCCTTGAAGGCCTTGTTCCTGGCTTGGGTCATTTTTCTACTGGACTCACTTCTGGCATATGTTAATACATATATGACAAACTGAAAAGTTTACATGGTTAAATAACTGGGGAGTATTGTATCCTATATGCTTTTCTTAGAGAGTCATAAAGAACGTTAGTATATTGAATAATCTGAAAGGTCCTGAGATAAGGACCTGTTTAAACCAGTGTTTCTAAACTCTTTTGACAACCCCCAGGTCATTTGACCACAGAACTCTTTTATAGAATACATTCTTTTTTAAAAATTTTTTTAAAATTTTAAAATTTTTTAAAAAAGATTTTTATTTCAGAGAGTGAGAGTGAGAGCACGAGAGGGCAAGCATGAGCAAGGGGGCAGAGGCAGAGGGAGAAGCAGACGCTCCGCGGAGCAGGGAGCCCGAAGTGGGGCTTGATCCCAGGACCCTGGGATCATGACCTGAGCCGAAGGCAGCCGCTTAACCCACTGAGCCACCCAGGCGCCCCTAGAATACATCCTTTAATGTCAGTGTTTTCCATCAGCTCTTTAGAAAATGTGGATTGATGTAGATGGGTTAGTTATTAGCAAATATTCAAAGAGCTTGCTTCATTTTTTTCCTTTAATTTATATATAACTCTTCAAACGTATGAAGTATATAAGAACATAAATGCTGGCCTTTAGAACTCCAAAAAATGAATGAATGGTAAATGTGAAGAGAAATTGCAGAAAGCAGAATCAGAAAGAAAGGCACTAAGACCATTTAAAAGCTATTGTAAGTAACCTGGGCCTGGTATTCTTAACTAGCATCCATTGCCCCAGCTCCATTCCTTGTACCTGGTTCCAGAGTTTTTCTCAGAATTTCCAGGAGAAGCACAAAAAATGTTGTTTGAAATAGGCATTTAAAAAAAATTATTTAATTATTTGAGAGAGAGAGAGCAAGCAGAGGGCATGGGCAGAGGGAGAGAAATCCTCAAGCAGACTCCCTGCTGAGCCCAGAGCCTGATGCAGGACTGAATCATGACCTGAACTGAAATCAAATCAGATGCTTAACCGACTGAGCCACCCAGGTGCCCCTGAAATAGGCATGTTTCATATTAAGGTAATTTAAAATTCTCTTTAGTTGTATTATTTAACTCTCTTGATATTTCAAATAATAACAGAAGAGAGTGCAAGCATGAGGATAAAACAGTTGAGAGCTCTAGGACTAGGTAGAGCAGAAAATTGACAACTTTGGACAGTGAGGCAACAGCTTGGTATCCCGGTCTAGTTGGGGAGTGGTAGAATCTGGTCAACCAAGTTTCCAATTATTTCACTTTTGACAGTGAAATTGATATTACTGCTTATGTGTGAGGGTTGAACTGTAGAATGCTCTGGATTGATTTTTCAAGTGGTATATACATTTTTAGAAAAGCAACACTTTAACAGCTACAAATAATAGAGTTGCTAGACCATCCACTGACATGTCAACACACCTTGAAAGAGGCTTCATCAAATGCAAAGGTAAAGTTCTGTCAGATGATGTTAGCAGAGCAAAATAAACTCGTAGGAAGAAGGAAATATTTCTTCTAAATACCCTCGTGTTGTAAAACAGAATTCTTCAAAAGTCCTTGAGAAGGTGTTTCAAATAGGAAGTCTGGGTGAATATGTAAAAGACTGAAAAGGCGATGAAGTAAATGAAAGCACTTCTTGCAAGATTTAAATAGGGAGTGGTACAAATGCCACAGTGAAGCTTCATTTAATAATGTGGAAAACCCCCAAAACTCTGCTTACTTTAAGCTGAATCAACTATGGATTCCATGGGGTGAGAGCACAGATAAGAAAGATAATACTTCACAGACTTGGGGAAATAAAACGTATGTTATTAATACTAACTTAAATTGGGCTAGAAACTTCTTTTATTAGATAGTTTCTGACAAAAAGCATTCTATGGTCAAAGCAGCTCAGGAAACTATGTCAAAAAATATTAGAGATCATTTTACTCTAAGATTTCTGGGGCTTTAATATACTAATGGGTATTAGGAATCATTCTGATGTGTATCTATTGTAGAGTGTTCCCAAAGTTCACTTGACTACAGAATTTTCTTCTAAGAGATAAACTCTTTGGGACTTGGTTTCCTAGGAGGCAAATTTTGGGAAACACTGATTTAGCCCTTTTGTTTGACAAAACCTTGTTGACCCTTATTATGAGACTAGCTGATACATGGTCTGTAGGTACCTCATGGGTCGCCCTTTCTGTATTCATAGCTCTAATTATCACAACTAGTTTAAAAGGTGCTTATGCCTATCCCTGGCTTAAATCACTGACTTAATTATTTATTTTTTTAATTTTATGAGACTGGGATTATTACCTTTTGTAGAGGAGAAAAATGGAATGAAGAAAGGAGAGCAGACTCTCTCAAGGTCATGTGATATATGTTACTGTGTTAGAATTTGAAATTTATACTTTTTCCCTGTCTGATGACTGTTGCCTTCTAGATTTTTTATTTTTTTAATTTAATTTATTTTTAATTCCAGTGTAGTTAACATAAAGTGTTATATTTGTTTCAGATGTGCAATACAGTGATTGAGCAATTCCATATATTACCTAGTGCTCATCAAGGTAAATGTACCTCTTAATTCCCTTCACGTATTTCACCCATACTTCACCCATCTCCCCTCTGGTAACCAACCTCTGTTTGTTCTCTATGTAAGAATCTGTTTTGTGGTTTGTCTCTTTTTTAAATTTTTCCTTTGCTCCTTTGTTTTGTTAAATTCCACATAAGTGAAATCGTATGGTATCTGTCTGACTTATTTCGCTTAGCATAATACTTTCTAGTTTCCATCCATGTCATTACAAATGGCAAGATTTCATTCTTTTTTATGGCTGAATAATATCCATTGTGGCCCATTCCACATCTTCTTTATCCATTCATCTATTGATGGATACTTGGGTTCCTTCCATAGTTTGGCTATTGTAAATAATGCTGCAATAAACATAGGGGTGCCTGTATCCCTTTGAATTAGCATTTTCATATTCTTTGGGTAAATACTCAGTAGTGTGATTACTGACTGGGTCATATGGTAATTCCATTTTTAATTTTTTGAGGGACCTCTACAGTGTCTTCCACAGTGGCTGCACAGGAACCCTCATGCACTCTCGGTGGGAATGCAAACTGGTGCAGCCACTGTTACCTTCCAGATTAAAAAACAAAACAAAACAGACAAACTTGTGTTTTGTTAATAAGTGAGTTCTTGCTTGGGCTGAGTCCCTGTTCTCTCAATGGGACTTTGGTTTGACTTGAATTTTGACAAAAAGGTCTGAAGTTTTTGATGAAAGGCTGTATATATCTAGAATGGGATCTACTTGGTGTGCCTGGGTGGCTCAGTTGTTAAGCGTCTGCCTTCGGCTCAGGTCATGATCTCAGGGTCCAGGGGTTGAGCCCCGCATTGGGATCCCTGCTCGGCAGGAAGCCTGCTTCTCCCTGCTTGTGTTCCCTCTCTCACTGTGTCTCTCTCTGTCAAATAAATAAATAAATAAAATCTTAAAAAAAAAGAATAGCGTCTACTTATTGGATACTGGAGATCATGCTAGCAAATAATAACAGAGAAAGAAAGGAAAACCTGTTTCCAGTTTTGAATATAATGAAGAAAACTTTTTAAAAAGTAAGAGTAGACTTTGCAAATTGAATAATCATGAAAAGGTGAATCCTAAAAATGAATACATTTTGAAGGATTTTAGAGATACATGGTTTCAGATGCAGAATTATTCAAAAGATGGTTAGAAATGAGCATGTGGACCTTGGGAGGAAGGACTGGCTGTAGATAGGCTAGGCATCTTCATAAAGGGGAAATTTGAAGATGAGGGAGCAGCCATTGTTATATTAATGGTTCTCAAGTTAGATCTCTCTCTCTCATGTTTCTCTATATTTTTCCATGCTTTTACTGCTTTCTTTTTCTCTTGTGTAAATTCATCTTTGTGAGTCAGATATCCAATTATGGAACACCAATGGGATTATCTAGTTCTGTGGTCCATTTGTAGAGAGCTAGTAATTCTCCGGCAGGAACCTTCTTTGCCTAAGGCCTGATTTTACTGTGATCATGGTAGTGGAGGTCTGTTTGTTTGCATACTTCTCCAAAATCAAGCGTCATTATTTTATTCACATGCTTTCCTCCATTTAATGTTTTGAATTCCCTTAAATAGTTCTTTGCATGTAGACAATCATGTTAAGGTATGGAAGTAGGTTGACCTGTCTGAAAACTGTCCAGTTTCCACAACAAATATACACCATATATCCGTAATTTGTGGAAATTATATGCTGAGAGCTAATGGCAGATGTCCTGATACAAAGTTTTAAGGAGGCACCTAGGGGGAGAAGAGAAACTTGAATTTTCTAAAATCAATCTTTGTGAGGAAAGAATGCAATAGCTTTTAGGAGCATCTCCTCCTGGGTTTAGTTATTTACTTTTTCTGTTCATGCTCTAGTTGAGTGAGCTCTTCACCCTGGAAAACTCAGGCAATATATTATCTTCAAAACAAGCAAACCAAAGGTTAGCTCATCACTTTTTGCTCTTTCATGTTTAGGAGGAAATTTTCCCTTGTGCAATTCCCTGGTAGTTATGTAGATTTTCTGTGAGTGAATGAAATGTCTTGTGTGAGATATCAACGTTTCTTTGGGAATAGGTGAGCATTAACTTAGATGAATGTGTATATGGTTAGAAACAAAAGTAAACCTTCCCTCCCTACTGTAAAACTGTGAAAACTTAAAGAGAAAAATTCCAGTTTCTCAGAAATTAGATTGCCAGGTGGATTCTCTTCATAGCACCTCTTGTTTTTGTTTTGTGTTTTTTTGTTTTCCTTATTTGTTTTCTGGCTTATGGGTTTACTCCCTTCCTGTCTGTATATATACAGGGAGGTAAGATACATGTTTACTGTTGCATTCCCAGTATCTAAAATAGTGTGAGGCACATAGTAAGCTTTCAATAAATACTTGCTGAATGAATGAGTGGATTAGTAAATAAACATGTGTCTTCATTTTAAGGAGAAGAAATTGAGTCAGCTGAGGTTAAGTGATTTACCAAAGGTCATATAGCAAGCTCAAAGCAAGACTTGAAACTGAATCCTGTCTCCACATTCTTAAACCAGTACAATATATGTTGAATGTTTTCCATTTTATCTAGTATAACTGTGTGTGTTTACACAAAGAAGCATTTAGAAATTCAGACTGGTTATATGCCAGACCCAAGATAAGTTGTGTCTGATGAAGACTCCTTTAAGAACCTATTGATATTGCAATTTTTTTGTAATGTGACAGTGCAATTTTCAAGTTGTCTGAGATTTTTTCTTACACTTTGGTATATTGAGTAAACCTTATAAATATGACACTTGTATTCATCTTCCATTACATGGAATTCTAGGTGCATTCTTCCATTAGATGATCTAATAACAAGATTATACTACTGATTTAAGAAATAAATTTATGTTATTATTCCTGAATTATTTATGGTTCTCAATCTATAACATAAATTTTATTTGTGTTAATATTTTTCTTAGTTATGACTTACTTTAAATGGATTAATTTTACATTTTCCTTTTACACTTTTGTACCGAAACATAGTTCATTTTAGTGGATTAGATTAACTATTTACATTACTTCTATCCTTTCTCTCTTCTTTTTGCCTTCCTTTCTTCCTGCCTTCCTTTCCTTTTTCCATGACTCAGCAATTCTCTACTTGTTGGAGGGTTGGCAGTGCCCTATTCTTGACCCATTATGGTTATATAGGAGCTAGTAATTACAGTAATAATTATAAACTGTATAATGACTGTTCTATTCACTGTTCTGCATGTGTTTCATAAAAACTAAAAAATTAAAAGCAAAGCCATATATTTCATATTCTTTTAGTCTACAGTGGATACATTTGTATACATTATCATTTCTAATTCTCAGAAATCTATGAAAGTTTCAGGGCGTAGAAACTTCTATGTTTGTTCCAATTTATTTATGAATGAACCTCTAATAGTGAGTGCTCATAAGTGATTTATTCTAGTAAAATCTACTTTGATTAGACATGTGTTGAATTATATAACGAACATAAAGGATAAGAATTGCCTGTTTAATAATAAAAGGATTTTATTTTTTATTGTTCTGGCATAAGTAACCAAGTAAATTTTGGTAAAATTTCTAATACACAAGGTAACAATACTTTCAAGTGTCTTGCTTCCAATGTCTGTACTTTACACATAAAGACATATAATTAAGAACCTTATACAGCCTTTGGTGGATGAAACATATCTTTGACAAAGTTTTGTTCTTTTACTCCTTTGAGCAAATATATTATCACATATTTGCCAACATAATGTAATTTTGTTTCAGTTGTTCTGTCAATAGAAAAGAAGAAGCATGATTTTTTGGTTACAATTATAAATACAATTACAAAATTGGTTATAATTGCATTTTATTACTTTCTAGGTATTCATGGATCCCAAGTCCAAATATAGTTTATCTTGTGCAGATAAGTAATACTTTAAATAAAGAAATTTAAAAACCTACTGTCATTATATCATATAGCATTTGTAATATCCAGTGCAAAGACAACATGTCATATTCACTTATATCATTTTATTTCCCACGTGACGGATATTTTTGCATAAATATAGCTCTACCCATGAATAAAATTTTGAGTTCTGATCATTGGAACTTAGGACTAGAGAAGGATTTTAATATTAAGTTTAATTGGAATAAAAGAAAGTGAGAATCATGAAAAAGGTAAAAACTGTTTTGGAATGTAGTCTTTTGTCATATATACAACAGTAGATGTTGCTTCTTTGTTGTACAATAATTAAACTTTAGTGGAAAAAAAAAAAAGAACCAAAAGGCAGGATACAGCTGCTAATGAGCTAGTCTTGGGAGTAAATCAGTCACTTGGGAATGAATTCCCACTTCTGAAAACACAACCTGGAGGAACATATTCACTCTGATTCTTGATGACAGAAGCAAGGGGATAAAATTTATATAAAGAACAAATTCTGATTGTATCATTGGGACTGCATTTGTGCAGCCTGCTTTGAGGCTCACAGCAATGCTTTGTCTTTCTCCTTACCAAACAAGATTTGAAATTGGGAGCTACTAAGCAGTGGTCCAAGTGTTCTTTCCATTCCATGAAACTTTCTCTCATTGTGCTATTTCTTGGGTATGCCTATGGGTTGGCACAGATATTTAATTTCAGAGAAAAGACAGAACAAGAGCCAAGACATTTTAAATAATAACTAAGAAAACTATTCTTTAAATTACGTGATATTTAATTGATCTCCTAAAATCTGCAAAGCTCCCTTCCAGGAGGTTAGATATATAAAGACCAGTGAAAATCACATGCCTTGAGCATAGTACCTTGCACATTCTTATTTGTTGATGGAATGAATGGTGAGTATATGAAAGAAGGAAGGAAAGGCAAGGAATTGGGAAAAAAATGTGACTTTTATAAGTTGAAATAAAGTGGGTGCTGTAAGAGTAAGCCAACCCTACTTTTGTGGAAGGTTAAGAAGGGAGTGAACATATAGTTGGGAGCAACTGAAAAATTTATGGAGTAGTAGATCAAATGTAAGATGAATTTTGAAGGATTACAATCAGGGCACATTTCAAGGAGGAGTTGGCAGTTGAGGAAAATGGAATGAAAGTTTAAAATAATGGGTTTATTTTTTTGGCGTTCTTTTTTCCAATTTGAATGAGAACAGTGAATCATCTTTAACTTGGATACTCTATTTGGAAACTAGGCTATGTTAAGTAAAATCACCCTTCCCTAGTAAGGGCAGGCTTTCCTTATCAATCTTATCTTCATTATTAATGCAACTTAGTGTTATAAGACTTCGACACTTTAGATGAAATAACACCTAGCATTTAGTAAGTGCTCTATGTTTGTTAATGAATTTGATTCTATCTCAAGTTAGTCACAGAAATACATGAACCAAGAAATCCTACTTTTCTGGTTCCTGTCTTTATAATCTTTACTGGCTTTTCCCAAGGCTCAGTTCTTGGACTTCTTCCATTCTATGCCTGAATTGACTGTTGGAATCATCCAGTCTCATGGCTTTAAATACCATCTATTCACTGACTATTCACAAATGTACAGCTCTACCCTGGAATTGTCCCATGAACTTCATGCTCTTACAGGTAATATTTATGTTACATCTTCTGTTTGTTATCTAATAATCATTCCAAATATAACACATCCAAAACTGAATTTCTCAGTCTGTTCCTACCAGTTTTGTTATCTCATCTAATGCCACCTGAATCCTCTTGTTGCTCAAATCAAAGACCTTGGAGTTGACATTGATTCCTTTCTCTCTTATATACCCCATGACCAATTCATTAACAAATCTGTTGTGTCTATATTCATAACACATTCAGGATCTGACCATATCTCTTAATCTCCATTGCTACCACTCTGGCTCATTCTACTACCATCTCTCCTGTGGGTTGCTGTAATACCTTCTTAACAGTTGTCCTGTTTGCACACATCTTTCAATTTGCACAAGAATCTATTCTCTGTATGTAAACCAGAATGATCCTGCTAAAATGTGTGTCAGATCATGTCACTCTTCTGCTTAAAACCCACCAAGGGTTCCCATATCACTGTGAAAATCCTATAAGCCCTCATATGATCTTCATTCTTTTATGTTATTTCCTTGTTCATTCCACCCAGGACATACTGCTTCCTTGCTGTGCCTTGAGAAGGCTAAGTGCTTTCCCGCCTCAGGACCTTTGTACTTGCTGTCGCTTCTCTATGAAAAATTATTCCCTCATTTCCTTTAGGCCTGGGCTTAAATGCCTGCCTCTCAGTGAGACTTTCACTGACAACTATTTAAAATTGAAACCCTGAATATTCTCTACCTCCTTTTACTTTTCTTTTAGCACTTATCACCATCTAATATACTTATTTTAATTACTTATTGTGCTTATTGTCTACCCTTTGTAAAAAAGTACCATGTTTATTTTGCCCGCTGCTCTATTCATATTGCCTACTGGATACAGAATAAATGTTTGTTGAGAAATGTAGACGTTAACTATGTTAACCTGAGGTTTTGTAGGCTTATGTTTTCATACTTGCTAGTGTTATATTTTCATTTTAACACTTTTGTATTTATAAATTTGGTGGACTTGGATAGAGGGTTATTCAGATTACTGTAAGCTTCTGACAGTGGTGGGCTGCAGCTGGCTTTCACAGTTTCTACAGAGCTGATTATTCACATCTCGTTGCAACTCTACATTTGGTGACATCATGTTGGTAGTTAAGTGGGAGTATTTACATCTCAGAAATTGGCAAACATTACAGATCATGACTTTTTCCTCGTAGATTGAGTTATTAAATATTTTAGCACAACCCCTCATTGTTGGATAGTGTGTGGAAAGGTTAAGGAAGGTGATTTGATACTGAAGATACCTAAACCATTTAGGTATCATTTAGCTGTAATGATACCTAAACTGTATCTGTACAAGCTGTAGCAAGTCCTTTGCCATAGAAAGTACTTGGATTTCATTTAGTCACTCATGATTAAGGAAATTAAGGGAGACAAACCAGGAGAACCTTCACTGTAGAATATAAGGTAGTCATGAGTTGGAAAGGGGTAAAAGAAGCATTGGTAGTTATTAGAAGCAGTCAGTACATTCATGATGGTGTTCAGGGGATGATTGAATGGATAAAGGTACAGGATCTACATCCTTGATAATGGAGAAATGATAATAGCTAGATAGTGATAGGGTCTCAGCCACAATAGGTTAGAGGTGAGGAAATGGTTCCATTCCTAATGAGGAACTGGAAATCTAGATAGGGACATTGTACAGAATATTAGTCAGTGTTGGAATACTATCTGTAGCATACATTTTGTTTTTTACTCTTTAGTTTCTATTCAACCCTTAGAGCAAGGTTCTGAAGTTGAAGAATGCATCAGCATGATCTGAAGAACTTGTTAAAACACAGATTACTGGGTTCCACACTATAATTTTTGATTGAGTAGATCTGGGGAAAGGCCTGAGAATCTAACAAGTTTTCAGGAGACACTGTAGGTCTGGAGATTTCACTTAGAGGACCACGGACTTAAAAGAAAAGCAAGGGGAAGGCAGGAAGGTGGAGACTGAGTACTGATGGTGGCAGTGCCTAGCCTCCCTAACATGTTTCTGAGCAAGTCAACCACAATCCCAAACTTATTCGCCTCAAAAGTCCTGCAATTAGCCAGATCCTTACTCTTTGGCAGGCAGTTAACTTCCCTGATGATCTTATTTCTCCTTCCTCAGAAGGTGGCTCATTCTTACCAATGGAATATAGTACTCTTCTTCAGAAGAGTTCTGATTAATCAGTTTTCCCATTACATGTCCAGCAATAACTCTAATTCTTATAACATTTTATTGTCCCTGACTAGCAAGTCCCTCAGTCTAGCTGTGAGTCAAATGGTGATGAGACAGTGTAGTCTCAGCAATGCTTAAGATGCCAGTTCTCATCCCCAGCTCAGTAGATGTCAGGTCTGTGGGAAACAAGACTAATTCTAGGCTCTGCCAGTTAGAGAATTGAGATGATGACACACACACATTTTCAAAGATTGTGTGTGTGTATGTGTGTGGGAGGAGGAGAGAGGAGAGAGAGACAGAGACAGAGACAGAGATGGAGATAGAAAGACAGAAAGCTGAAATGAGAAATGAGTGGTTGTCTGCAACTGAGTCTACAGGTAGAAGAAAGTATCAGAATCTCCCAACTGTAGTTGGGAAGAATTAGGAAAATAAGGACTACTACAAATATTATATTTGTTCCTTATTGTAAAGTCACAGTCATCTGATCATTATTACAAATATATTAACATCTTCTACACAAATGATACACTGATGCAATTTACTTGCTAATGACACATTTTATTTTTTATTTTAATTTTTTCCCATGTTATTTTATTTTATTTTTTAAAATTATTTTTTATTAAAGTATCATTGATACACATGTTAGAAGCAGTTACACTGTTACACTAACAGTTACACTGTTTAAGCAGTTACACTGTTTAACAGTTAAACTGTTACACTAGTTTCAAATGCACAACATAGTGATTTGACACAATTTTAAAAACTTATTCATTGAAGGAAATCCCTGAAGGACCTCTACAAGCCTCCCTCAATGAACGAAAGATGCATTGGTTGAATTTATAAGCCTTTGTTTGAAAAAGGATGGCATTTTGAGGAGGCAGAAGATTACATTTCTTTTAAAAGTATCTTAACTTGTTGAATTTCTCTTAATTTAGATAGACTTTTGTAATTATTCCAAATTGTGGGGATGGGTCCTGATTTTCTCTCTCACTAATCCTTTGGTCTTCCAAGCTTTATTAGGTGAGATAATAATTAGAAGCTTAATGGAAAACTGCACATAAGAAGAAATATAAAGGTTAGGAAGATGTTTGCATCATATCCTGGAGCATGCCTAGCTTTCATTTGTTAGCTCTCGGCTTTCCAGTTTATTATTATATAAGTAGATTTGCACTCCATTAGTGGTTCTCTGCTCTACCCACACTTCAGAAGCACCCTTTGAGATAGTCATTTCTCAATTCCACCCCTAGATCTCCTAATTTAATTGGTCTAGGATGGGGTTGGGAATTGGAAATTTTTAAAAAGCTCCCTAGATGATTTCAATGGGCAGCCAGATTGAGGACCACTGTACTAGAGAAAAGCAAAAATCATGGTAGCTTAGAATAACTGAACAAATACTTTTTTTTAAAAGATTTTATTTATTTATTTGAGAGAGAGAGAATGAGAGACAGAGAGCACAAGAGGGAAGAGGGTCAGAGGGAGAAGCTGACTCCCTGCCGAGCAGGGTGCCTGTTGTGGGATTCGATTCTGGGACTCCAGGAACATGACCTGAGCCGAAGGCAGTCGCTTAACTAACTGAGCCACCTAGGCGCCCCTGAACAAATACTTTTTAACAAGTTTTTAAGACCAGGGCCAAATCTGATGATTCTATAGTGATTTGCAATTTACCTTAGCTCTTTAACATAAAAGTCATATTTAAACCCATTATGATCTTGTGATACGAGTAAGAGAGATGATGCTATACTTATTTTACAGAAGAAAATGCTGAGGCCTTATACTTTTAACATTTCATTAAGAACTTAATTTTCAGAAGATTTATGTTTGCTTATATGTTGCTAAACACTAGACTGGAAATTTTCAGTTTCATAGCATGAAGATGGTACATCTGCATATTTGATTAAATGCTTTCCTTTTCATATACAAATCTGATCCTCGATGGATACAATCTTAGCTTATGTTTTCCTTTTATTTTGCAGTCAGTATTAGCTGTAAATAATTTCAAGCACAGTTTGCTTTTAGTATCCTTGTTTATTTTGACTTATTCATCACATTCAGGATGTTTACAGTACATTCCTAACTTTGGGGTCATTATTAAGCTTAGAAGTGACATTAACCTTCCCAGAGAGAATTGTAGACACAGGAAGGCTGACAGCCTGATCCTCTAATATGAAATCACAGGTTTGAAAGGTGAGGAAATTGACCTTGAAATCTTCCTTTTGCCACCTACTGGACTGAGCAGTCAAAGTCATTCTCACTGAAGGGCAAGCTGGGCCACTTGCTCTCTGTCTTTCACTACACTTTCTGCGGCAGACCAAACCTCCATTAGATGACTATTGAAAATGCCATAAGCCCAGCAGCAAGAAAGATTTCTTTGTGGTAGCATATAAGCACAGTAGTTTCTAGGCTTGTGTGAATGCCATGGAGAGTGCTTTTATAGGACAGCTCACATCTTCAGAACAAACATGTGTCAGAGTTGGGATTTGAACTCAAAGTTACTGACTCCCAGACTTGTGCTCAAACCAGCAGGTCCTGCTGCTACTCAGATGTTTGCTCTTGTAGAATGGAGCTGAGCAGCAAAGAAAAAGAGAAAGCATGGCCTGTGAAATAACAAGGTTGTTTATCCAGCTACAAATATGTGGATCAGGAACTTGATGCTTCTGCCAGTGATAAATGAATAAAAAGAAAATCATCAGTGGCCATTTTATAGTAAATACATCGATGAAAGAATGGAAATGTGGAAAGAATATACAGTGGAATACTTAGTCAAGCAGGTTTTCTTTAGACTTTCAAATGGCAAGACAAGAGGGAGTCGTCAGAAGCCACAGTTGGGAACTTTAGATTCTGGAGTGGGAATACTAACTGGAGAAACTGAGACCTTTTCTCAAGGGAGAATTCTTGTGGGGTACTCTGTGGAAACACCTTTGTTTCATTTATTCTTTCTAGCATGGATGGGTACTTGCAGAAAAGGGCAGAGGCCTTTTTTTTTTTTTCTGGGTTTGATTAATCTCTTATCCACTGCAAGTCTAACCAAGGATATCATTAGTTAAAAATGTGTCCCAATTCAACCAATCCAAGTATAACGTAGACACTACCGTTCCATGAATAATCCTCTCTCAGTATATCAGTGTTGAAAACCATTTAGACACTGCTGCTAATCCTACTCTCATCAAAATGTGAATAAAAAAAAGTTCTTCATGAGAGCATTTGAAAAAAAACAACTACATTTTTTCCCCCAAAGCTTTCCATAGTTAACCCTATAAATTCAACAATTCCAGATCTTCACCATGCCTTGTTAGGGGAGATACAGTTTTTTATTGGATCACTTTCCCAGGATTTTGGGAACTTCTCGGGGGGATGCTCATGCATTATACAAGTCCGTTCTTGGGATAATACTCCACTCCACCCAGGAGCCATGTCTCTTCTACAAATCTCCTTTAGTAATTTCCGGGTGAGAGATTTCCCTCAGGCTAATATGTTTTCCATATGTAGAGACATAGATACTTTCCATTAATTTCAATGATCACTGCAACTAAGTTAACTTTAAGGGAAAAGTTAGTGAACTGTTAGGAATAACAAGAAAAGTATTATTTACAGCTTATATGTAATATGCATCTGCACATACGTGAATATATGTTGAGTGTGTTAATATATAATACACAATAGCGCGACTGCTTCAATTCTAGCTCCTATATGCATTCTTTCACCTAGGTACTGACTCTGAGGGAATGTCTGTTAGTAATGAGGGTAGCACTTTGAAGGGGAGAAGAGGGAGGGGCAGATGGGTACAAAATAAAAAGGGCTACACCATTTGAGAGCAGCCCTTCCACTAAACAGCATCTCCTTAGGGTACATAGTCTCTTTTTGAGAGAGAACAGTCTCCTTAGTGGCAGCTGAATGCAATGTTTGTCTAGAAATGTGTGATTCTAACATGATTTGGCATATGTTGGTAAGATGCCACTTAGAATCATGGCATACTCTAGCTGGAAACCATCGTAGAGAGCTTCCGTGCAAACGTCCTCTCTGCAGGTGAGAGCCCAGCCCAGAAAGCTAAGTGCCTTGTTTTAGAGCATCGAAGCGAGTTAGTAGCCCAGAGAGGCCTAGAAGCTAGAGGACCCCTAAGCCAGGGTTACATATGCCTTGCCTACTCTCTCTGAAAGGTGTGGGCAAGTTAGGGAATTGTTAATTTATTGTAAAATGGCACCTCAAAGCAAATCTGTTGGTGAATTGCATAAGCCCCAGGGATACCCGTAAAGAAAATCATAAAGTAGTATTCCCCCGTGCCCTTTCATTTCTCCTCCTCCCCTCCTTTCCTGTTTAATCCCAACCTCAGTGTGCAGGAGCTCGTGCTCACTGTCAGACCTGGTTCTATAAATATTCTGACTATTGTCAGCCTCAGGCTTGCCATTTTGGCTGTGTCCCAAGATTCATGACTTTCCTGTTACTCTTAATTCACAAATACTGGTTTGTTGTTGTTGTTGTTGTTGTTGTTTGTCAGTTATTCAGGAATTCTGAGTTCTTCTTAGGATAGTGTGAATATAACTCTAAGTATAAAAGACAAGCAAACTTTTACTGAATTACCTTCCAGGGGAATGTGTGTGTGTGTGTGTGCAAAAGTGTGTCTTACACGTTCATGTGCCTGTAGTTCACCCAGAGACCTTAAAATGCAGACTCTGATTCAGCAAGTCTGGGTGAAACCTGAGATTCTGCATTTCTAAGTTGTCTCAGGTGATGCTGCTGGTTCATTGACCACACTCTGAATGACAAGACAATTGCTACAATATTTAAAATATTTGCATTTTTGTAGAAGACATCAATATTTTAGCCTATAAAGTGACTCAAAATAGGAGTTTCAGGCAAGGGTGTTTTTGACAATCGTTGTATCACAACATACACTCAGGTGGTTATTGCCTCTGCATGAGGTCCATTCTGGTAAGACCCTCTGAGGTCTTGTGATGCCTGGGTGGCTCAGCTGGTTAAGCAGCTGCCTTCGGCTCAGGTCATGATCCCAGGGTCCTGGGATCGAATCCCACGTGGGCTCCTTGCTCGGCAGGGAGTCTGCTTCTCCCTCTGCCTGCCACTCCTCCTGCTTGTCTCTCTGACAAATAAATAAACAAAACCTTAAAAAAAAAAAAAAGAAAAGAAAAAAGACCCTTTGAGATCTTAGAAAGAGAGAGCCCAGAAGGTCAAACAAGTTATCCCTCAGTGATCACAAATTTCAACCATGAGCAGACAATTTCCTCTTCCGGTGCATTTCTTCCCCCCTTTCATAAATACATTAAGAATTCCCATGTACAAGGGGCACCTGGGTGGCTCAGTCGTTAAGCGTCTGCCTTCGGCTCAGGTGATGATCCCGGGGTCCTGGGATCGAGCCCCGCATCGGGCTCCCTGCTCTGTGGCAAGCCTGCTTCTCCCTCTCCCACTCCCCCTGCTTGTGTTCCCTTTCTGGCTGTGTCTCTCTCTGTCAAATAAATATATAAAATCTTAAAAAAAAAAAAAAAGAATTCCCATGTACAAGATGCCAGTTTTGTTTACTTGTCTTTAAAAGAAAAAAAAGATACATTTATTGACTGTTCTTTATTTTTTGGTTGATGAAGCAGTAGATTCTTATTTTAATTTGGGAGATTAGTTTTCTTCTTCTTGCTCCAGCCCCCATGGTGATCTATTTCTTTCATATCTATCTTGTACTTCTTTTCTTCCTCTCTGTAATTGCCTTCTTAAAACCAGAGTTAGAATTCATCTTCCTCTCTCAATGTTAGAGAATGTACCTAGAGGCATGGCCCAGTTTTGTTCCAAAACCTACTGTGGTGGCTTCATATATTAATATGTGCAATGAAGTCTCGATGAATGAATATGCACTTAATACATGTTCATGGTATTTAATTACCCTGGTTCTATGAGGTAACTCATCTCCATGCTGGTTTTCAGTGACGTAAGGACAACACTTGTGGGTGTTTGGTTTTCCCCCTGTAGAGTCTGATGATATAATAATTCTCTATTCTTTATGTATTTGTATATTTTTCAATCAGGATGGCAACCTGATTTTTATAAATTTTATATATATATATATATATATATAATAATATATCTAATCTTCCCAGTCCTGCCTGTGATGTTGCAAATCTCCTCTTTGGGGCATGCCCTGTACATGCTTCTCTCCATGTACTGTTGTGTTCTGAGGCAAATAGGAAAGGTAAGTAGGTGATTCAGATTTACAATTCTTTCTAAATGGGAGGCTCTCTTGTTTGGATGAAGTTGTGGAGAGAATGCAGATAATAGAATTGCCAGGGCTAGAATACAGGTCTTTTGAGTGCTTGTAATCTAAGTGACAGTCAGCACTCATTCTTTATGAATCATTTCTTCAGTCACTCAGTACTCACGGAGCACTACCATGTACCTGGCATAGTTAGCAATAACATCCCTGTCTTCCTGGATCCAAATTATGTTTTTCTCTGTGTGTGTGCATGTATGGATGCACATGCGTGTTTCATCAGTTTAACAAATTGACAAATTTAAAATATAGTTTCTGGTAGTGATAAGAATAGTGAAACCAGATAAAGCAGGTTAAGAGGATAAAGAAGAGTGGGGTTAGTAGTCCCTGAGTTTGTTTTTATTTTAGGAAAGGTTTGCGTGAGAAGATATTTGAGCAGAGACCTGAGAGGATGTGTGGGGTAGGACATGTGGGCATTGGGAAAAAGAGTTCCAGGCAGGGGGAGAATATTATGAATATTATGAAATATTATGAAATTTTGAATATTTTATATATTTATATGTATATGTATTATATGTATGTATTATATGTGTGTATATATATATATATTCAATATTTCAGTTTTCAACCCTGAGTTGAAAAGAAGTCTGGCATGCTGGATGAAGAGAAAGGCTTCTGTGGCAGATGGAAAGTGATGTGATTTAAGAGATGCATGTGGACAGTGGGCCAGCCCATGAGGGTTGGTGTGGTAGCCACTCAGTAAACAGAGATCATGCTACTTTTATGCTTAAAAGTTTCAATGGCTTTTACTGCTCCTATGATGAAGATAAAAAAAACCTGAATTAAAGCTGAATCCTCCAGCCTCATTTGGCATGCCAGGCTCCCTCAGGTTTTCTGTGTTTCAGCCCTGCCCCCTCCTTCTTTGGGTCCTCCTCTCTCACTATTCTTCTCACCACAGGACCTTTGTATGTGCCATTCCACTGCCTGCAGTACTCCCCACCTACACTCTCAAATCTCTGCTCCTTTACATCTCAGCTTGATGATCAATTCCTTAGAGTAGGCGTCCCTGGCCTGCCTATAATCTCTGCTCTGTGCACTCAGAGTATTATGCACTCCTCCATGACACTTATCAGCCTTTCAACTTTACATTTCTTTGTGTGTCTGTTTGATTAAGGTCTTTTTCTGCTACCAAATTATAAGCTCCATGAGTCCAGAAACCAGGATGGCTTTTTTTCCGCCACATTCTCTCTAATGCCTTGTGTAGAATCTGTCACACAGTAGTTGCTCAATAAGTACTTGAATAGGTGATTTTTAAAATTCTCCTACCATTTTTCCTTTCCTCTTACCTATTATTTCTCTTTTTTTAGCCTCGTTTCCTCCTTTTGCCCTTTGTCCTCTTTCTTTGTTCCTCATTTCTTCCTTCTCTCCTCTTGATTTGTGAGGACTATTTTACTGCTGAGTTCAAGATTCCGTGACTATCTCCTAATAACTAAAGGACAGTGGTAGAATATGGCTGGTGGCACAAAATAGCATGCTGCCATTCTATGTGAAATCAAAGATGGCCCCTTCAGAAAACAACATGACTATTACATCTTCCTTAAATGAAGACCTATATCAAACACTGCAGCAAGGGTGTTTTTCCATTTCATTTCTTTTGTTCTGCTTGTGGCTTTGCTGAATCCATCTATCATTAACATTTATAATTTAGCACTGTCTTCTGGCACAGTGTGATGCTATCTGTATTGCTGACAGATTTGTCTCAGTCTTGGTCTTGGGTCTTTCAGCTGTCTGGTTTCCCGAATTTTGCTTATCCAAGCATTTCATTTGTCACACTACCTGCCATTGTCACCGCGTTTGTCTTTATCCTCAGTCATTAGTTTCCTATGCTCTGTCTTAATCCCATTATAGGGCTTGTTCTTGCTATTTTTATTTGTCATGGTATCTATTTTAGTAACAGATGTAGTTGTCAGAACATCTTCTTTACTCCCATTACTGGTGTCACTTGCGCATTTGGTGTTAGAGTTTGTCTTATGTGCTATTCTGGGTCTTTCTCTGTACCCATATTAGTCCACTTCATTATTTTAATTGTATCAGATCTTTTCTTCTCCCAGTGATATATAACCATACTTCATTTATTTCTTGCTGATTCTGAATATTGTTGGGTTGCTTTGTCTTTAAGACAAGCATATTTAGAAGGCCAGATCAATGGAGCAATAGGTGAGAATGCAAATTTATGAGTATTTGCTCTGAGCATGTGTGCATTCAGTCAGAGAGTTGAGCTACAGTGTGTGCAGTTGTTCATATGAGGATAGCATGTTCATTTATTGGGGTTTGATTTTCACTGTAAGCCCTTCATATCTCTATTAATAACATATTGTACAAGATGAGAGTTTTTCTTTTTTGTACCATTTGAAGTTAGTACATTTTTATTGTAAACAAAATTTTAAATAAAGTTATACTGTATCTTTCCCACTTTTGGGTGATGGATTAACAAAGGAAAGGAAAACAAATTTATTCTAAAATGAATTGATTGCTTGGGGGAAAATCTCACTAAGCAGTGTTTAACCAAAAAGTATAAGATGAGGAGAAACATACAGAAGTGCAGATAATAAAAATAAACAGAATTTGTTTTGAGGATGAGTACAAATAGTATTAGCTTCTCAGAAGTAGCTATCTAATATTTACAACTGATTCTGAAATGATTTAAAATGATCAGAGTATGTTGGGGATTTTGAACTCACTAAAAGATAGAAGGACAACCCATTGCCCAGGAGTTGTGGGTACTTACTCAGTGGAATTGGCTAAAGATTTTCTAAGATTTAGATCTAACCCAAAATTTGTGAAAGAAAAGAGAATATATAAAAAAGCCTAATCATAGAAATCCTTCAAGTGCCTAAAATATTTCATGTCCAGTCAACTGATTTAGAAGCAGACTTTGCTGAAATTCACATTCTTCCTCTGCCACATGATTTCACCATTGCTTTTAAGTTGGTATTTGAACTACTTTGTTAACTTGATTCTTCTAAACTGAGAAAACTAGAATATTGATCACTTTGAGGAAAAATTCAGTATCATTGTGGGGTCTTAGGAGTCAAGGAATTTAGGGAGAGAGTGGATTCTTGAAGGTCATGAAACAGACTATATAGTCCCCACTTGTTAGTATCTGCCTCCTATTTCTAATTTTTTAAAAAACATTTTCTTTATTTATTTGAGAGAGAGAGAGAGAGAGAGAGAGATAGCAAGAGAGAGCACAAGCAGGGGGAGAGGGAGATGGGGTTGAGGGAGATCCCAGGGTTCTGGGATCATGACCTGAGCCAAAGGCAGATACTTAACTGATGGAGCCACCCAGGTGCCCCTCTCTTTCTAAGTTTTACAAGATTTAAACTAGCAGGGAAGCCTTTTCACCGGTAGATCATAGGAAAATGTAGGAAAGAGGGAGATGTTCATGGGGGTTTAGGTTTTTCTTTTCTTTCTTTTTTTTTTTAAAGGGAAGTTTTGTTTGTTTGTTTTTTAAAGATTTTTTATTTATTTCTTTGAGAGGGAGAGTGAGAGAGAGAGAGCACACGAAAGGGGGAGGGTCAGAGGGAGAAGCAGACTCCCCGCTGAGCAGGGAGCCCAACGCGGTACTCGATCCCAGGACTCCAGGATCATGACCTGAGCCGAAGGCAGTCGCTCAACCAACTGAGCCACCCAGGCGCCCGGGGGTTTAGGTTTTCTATGACTATAAGACACTGGGCATTTATGAATGTGATAGACCTACATAAGGCTTTTTGAACGAAATGGAGAACATCCCCTACATTTATCCTGTGAAGAAATAAAACACCCAATAGCAATTTATGCAGGAGAATATTTCATGTATACATGTATACATTTAAATACTCTTGGAAGAATCTGCTTATTGAGTTGTTCCCACTTTGTACCTCTGTGGTATTCGGTGCTCAGCTCTCTCATAAGACCTTTTATTTCATCCTGATTGTTTATCTTTTACCACTCTGGTTATGAGTTCCTTAGGTGTGGGGCTTACTTATCCACTATTTATTATTAAGTCAGTGCTTTGTGGATAATTGGTTTTCAATATATGATTGTTAACAAATGGTCACCAATTTATAATCTATGCCAGATAATTAAGTATTATGGATACATGGTGTAAAGTCATTTGCCTGTTTGAAGATTTTATAGCCCCAGATCAGTGAAAAAAATCTATATTGAAATATTTGAGGGCAGACTTCTAATCTTCATGTATGTTTGTAAAATACTTGAAAAAGTAACCAAAAACAAAAGCAAGTCTGTGAAGTGTCAAACAGATACTCCACACTGTGCAGAATACCATGCTATAGGTATGACATCCGGTTTACTCCCTGTAACTATCTAGTGAGGTAGGGATTTGTAGTAGATACTTCTTCAGTGAGCTGCTGGCTCAAAGTAATCGCCCCTTTTCTGGGAAAAATATATGAACCTATAGTGATTACATTTCTACTCTTAACTTTAAACTTGTGGCCATAGTTTGTTGATCCAGGGTTGGATATGATCCAAGCAAGGATAGTCTGATTTTCTCTTCCAGGAACTGGACATGTGGGACAGAAAGAGACTAGGAATTTTTGGAGTGCAGTCTTGTTAATGGCCGTCAACAAGGAAGTTTTCTGCATGGAATTGTTGAATCACTCTACGGTATGCCTGAAACTAATATGTTAATTATACTGGGATTAAAATAAAAAAAAAACACGAAGATTTTTTTTCATTCATTCACCCAACAAATATATATTGAATGCCTTCAATGTTCCAGGTACCAAACAGAGGCTTGGGATTAAATAACAGCAAAATCAAACATAATCTCTGTTTTAAGGAACTCATAGGTGATTAAGAAAGAGGAAGACTATAATTGAACACTCACAAAATTAATTAAAATGATAAACTAATATAAATGAAAAAAATGGAAGATAGTCCCATGACAGTAAATAACAGTAGAATCAGTGGCACAAAAGATTGGGAAGGCTTCTATAAAGAAGTAAGATTTCCTTTTCTAACTGACCATTTAATGTTTAGAAAGAATGTTAAGTAGATGAAAACGGTGGGTGGGGTTGAGAGTGAGACATTTAAGGGAGAGAAAAAGCATGTCAGAGGCACTAGGATAAAAGAAGGGAGCATGGTACAGTATACCAGTGCACCTGGACAATGAGAGCTGAGAAAGAGTGGGAGTTAAGCATGGAAGGTCTTGATTGGCATATTAAGATTTTTGTTTCTATTATAAGAACAATGGTATTCAACTGAAGGCAGGCATCTAATATGATCAGATTTAGTCCAGGGAAAAGTTGATTTTAGTCTGTTCTGGTAGGAGCAATAGAGAGGGAAAAGAAATGGATGGGTTTGAGAAATATTTAGCCAATAAAGTCAAATGAATTTGGTGATAAAACCTAACTGGTGGATAAGAGGAACAGAGGTGTTGTGTATGATTTCCAGATATTTGGTTTGCAGAATGAGAGATAGAAAAATTCACTGAATTAAAGACCTTAAATAATATTTAAAATATTGAACAGTATTTCAGGGTTCAAAAATATAGGATCTTCATGTGTCCATTTGAGATGGTGATGATGGTCATGGATTTATGTTTCTAGTATATATAAAGGGTTAGCTGTGTCAATTTTAATGTTTGGTGTTTAATAGTAAAGAGTTTGGCTAGTAAAAGAGGATGGCTAGGACTTAATTTTCTGGATAGTCCCCAGGAGAAGAAAAACATGAATTGTGTTCACCAAAGTGAACTAGAATGCCATCTGGTGACTGTGTACACAAATAGCAGGTACATGTTCCCTGAGGACAAACTTAAAATAGCTAACATTTATTGAGAAATTATTATGTGCCTGGAACATGTGCTAACATTTATACATAGCATCACATTTATTAACCCATTATAATATACTTAAAATTAAATAACAACATAAGATAATGATATTAAATATAAAGAGAGTATATAATTGAATGGAATATGAATGATTTAAATAAAAAAAGTTGTAAGATTTTAATAGGATAATGAACTACACCCTTCCTTTCCCCAAAAGACACATGAACATTCACATCACTTATTCATTTAGGAGAAATCTTATAATTAATTTTGTTATAGGAAAAGAGTTCTTCTAAAGAAAAGAGAGTCATCTGTAGCTCTTGAGTTACTCTTTACAGTGTAAGCCAGGCTTAGGAAAAAAGTCTAATGTTGTTTTGCACAATTCATCCATTCATTTATTCAAGAATTATGGTTATATATTGAGCAAATATTATGATTATGTGCTATTCTACCGAAGATGCAACAGTGAAAAAAATATGACAGAACTTATATCCTTATGGAGTGTCCCATGAGGGGAGACAGAAAATTGATGACTGGTAAAATATATAATAGGCCAGATAGAGCTAAGTGTTGAGGAAAAAAAAAAGCATAGAAAGTGAATAAATAGTGATGGTTGAGGTGCAAGTTTGTTGCTATTTTAATTATATGTCAGATCCCATAGAATAAAAATTTCAAGGAGATAAAGAAATAGACCATATGGACATTTTGAGGTAGAATATCCAGGTATAAGGGACAGAAAGTATAAAGGCCCTGAGATAGAAGTGTGCCAAGTTTATTTAAGTAAGATCAAAGATTCCAATGTGGCTAGGGTAAATTAACTCATAGGATGGGTTAGGAAGTGTTCCTTCTGCTTCTATTTTCTGGAGGACTTTGTGAAAAATGGGCATAATTTCTTCCTTAAATGTTTGATAAAATTCATAAAGGAAATCATCTGGCTTGGTCCTTTCTGTATTAACTACTGGTTCAATTTTTTAAACTCATAGAAGTTCATGCAGATTATCTATTTAACTTCACATGTCTTTTGGTAGATTGTGTCTTTGAACTGGTTCATTTCAAGTTTGTGGCTATAGTGTTTAAAGGGCTTCTTTTCTAGGTGATCAGTACTGATGACTTCTCTTTCATTTCTGATATTGATAATTCATGTCTTCTTTCCTTTTTAACTTGGTTATCCTGGATAGAGGTTTATCAATTTTATTGATATTTTCAAATAGCAGGCTTTTGGTTTTATTGATTTTTTTAAAATTGTTTTTCTGTTTTCATTGATTTATGCTCTATTTTTTTTTTAATTATTCCTCCTACTACCTTAAGGCTTAAATCACTCTTCTTTCTCTAGTTTCCTAAGATAGAAATTTAGATTACTGATTTTAGGTCATCCCTCTTTTCTAATATGTGCATTTAATGCCATAAATTTCCCTCTAAGCACTACCTTAATTTTATTCCACAAAATTTGATAATTTGTAATTTTTTAAAGTAGGCTCCATGCTCAGTATGGAGCCTAATGTGGGGCTTGAACTCATGACCCTGAGATCAAGACCTGAGCTGAGATCAAGAGTTGGACACTTAACTTACTGAGCCACCTGGGGCCCTTGATAAGTTGTATTTTTATTTTCTCTTAGTTCAATTAAAAAAAATTCTCCTGAGATTTCTTCTTTGACCATCTGTTTTAGAAATATGCTATTTATTCCCCAAACATTTTGGATTTTCTGCCTGTCTTTCTGATTTATAGTTAAATGCCATGGTGGTCTGTGAACACACTTTGTATAAATTCTATTCTTTTAAATTTGTTAAGGTGTGTTTTATGGCCCAGAATGTGGTCTATATTGGTAAATGCTCAGTATGAAAAGAATGTGTATCCTGCTGTTGTTGGGTGGACAATTCTATAAATGTCAATTAGATCAAATTGACAGGTAGTGCTGTTCAGGTCAATTATGTTCTTACTGATTTTCTGCCTGCTCGATCTATCAATGATTTGAAAGAAAGGTGTTGAAGTTATGAATAGTAATAGTGGAATTGTCTATTCCTCATTGCAGTTCTATCAGTTTTTGCCTCCCATACTTTAATGCTGTACCACTAGATGCATACACATTAAGGATTGCTATGTTTTCTAGATAATTGACCCCTTTATCATACACAGTGCCACTCTTTAAAAGATCCCTGATAATTTTTCTTGTTTTAAAGTGTGCTTTGTCTATTATTATAGGTATAGCTTTCTTTTGTTGCATGCTAGCATGCTATACCTTTCTCTATCCCATTACTTTTAACTCTTCTAAGTCTATATTTAAAGTGGGTTTCTTGTACACAACATATGGAATCTTGTTTTTTTTCTTTCTAAATACTCTGACAATCTCTGTCATTTAATTGGTATATTTAAATCGTTCACATTTAAAGTGATTATTAACATAGTGAGGTAATATACCTTACATTTGAAACTATTTTCTATTTATTGCATTTGTTTTTTGTTTCTTTTATTTTCCCCTTTTTTATGCCTTCTCTCATTTTATTTTATGTTATTCCATTTTATCGCCTGTCTTTGCATATCACTTATAGTTCCTTTTTAAAAAATTTTTAGTGATGACTCTAAAAGTACAAGATTTTATTTATTTATTTGTCAGAGAGAGAGAGAGAGAGAGGCAGGCGGAGGTAGAAGCAGGCTCCCTGCTGAGCAAGGAACCCAACACAGGACTTGATCCCAGGACTCTGGGATCGTGACCTGAGCTGAAGGCAGACACTTAACTGACTGTGCCACCCAGGAGTCCCTAAACATACATTTTTAACTAATCTAAGTCCATCTTCAAATAAGACTAAATCACTTCATGGGTGATGTTAGTAACTTAGAGAAGAGTATTCCCAATTTTATCTCATCTCTTACAATATCATTCATTTATTTTCAGTTTCATTAAGAGTTCAACTCTTACTTATTATAAAGATGAAAGTCACAGCTTTTGCACTCTCTACATGTTGGAGCTGAAAACTGGAAGTGGATCATCTTTTAAAAAAAATCATCTGTTGAAATAACTGTTTATGATTTTTTTTGGGGGGGGCTATGGGTCAAAACAATTTCCTTGATTTCAATGTCCTTTCATTAGGGCAAGTAGCATGGCAGAAAACATGTGTACTGGAAATTCTAAGCTTTCAAATATATCTATCTGTCTATCTATCTACCTACCTATCTACCTATCTCATTTTAAACAAGAGTTTTATACCAGTATAAATGAAGAAGTTGGGCCATGAACAAAATAATACAGCTTAAAATATATAACAATAAGACTTGTATATTTATCCAATATGATTAAGTGTTCTACTTTCCCAGTAACTTCAGCTTCACATGTATTATTCTCTAAGCACTGTAAATATATTAAAAGCATCGAATTCAAAGCCCTTGTAGATGTAAATACTTAGAAATTTATGGGTAAAAAAACAAAATAGAGTTGCACTTAGAATTGTAGATCAACCAGTTATAAGGGTAAACAGTCAAATTTTATGTTTTTAAAAAAACATATAAGCCAATCCTCTATAACATTCTAAAAAATTCAGTGTCTCTCTTTTCTTCATTGCATTTATTTTTCATGTTTCCTATTGCTCAGAAACAAAGGTATTTATACAGCTATTGAAGCCCTAAAATTTTTGTTTGCTGCCTGCACAGTATGCCTAAATAGTCAATAAATACTTTGAGTGAAGCTTAACTGATGTCCTACTGAAACACACATGGAATGGGACAGCTTGGCTGAGATGGGCCTCTAATGGTTTTTAAAATCTTAAGAAGTTAGGGCTCTAAAAGCCACTTTTTTAAAACTGCAAGCAGTTTTGATTGTTCAGAATGGAAGCCTTCAATTCATCCTGAGTGGAATACCACTGCTAATACCTCCATTTCAGACTAAGAGTTCTAGTGTGCTATTCCTGAGTCTGCTCTCTCAGGATTTTTTCTTTTTTTGTAGAGAGAAAAAAAAATTTGTTGGCTGTCTGTGTATTTAGGATGCACTCTGCCATATACAAATCATGACATGTCCAAGCAGAATTTTGGATGTTTTTCATTTGTCCCAATTTAATGTACAATGAAAAATACAAGTGGAGAGAACCATAGGCTTAATTCACTCATGCTGGATTTAAAACTATAAAAAAGGATCTGGGATATTAACATCTTACACACTGTATTAATAAAGAATGGATAATCCAGACAAAAGTGATTATGGACTATTGGTGTGGATATTATGTCTAGACTTAGGCCATAACTAAGTGGGTGGGTAGAAGGTAGAAGATATAGTATATTTCTCTTTAATCATGTACTTACAAGAAGTCAGGCAACTCATATCCTACTCTTCAAATTTGTTACTCAATTCACAGCTAACAAAAAAGTTTGGGGATCACCAGCCAGGATTCCTGTCTTTAGTAGCCATTCCTGGTGCTCACTGATAGCAGTTGAAGAGAGAAGGCAGTTCTGAATGATGTGAGAGTCAAATGGTGGGTAAGAAATTCTTCCTGTCAAAGATTAATTGACCATGTAGTTGTGGGTTCATTTCTTGGTTTTCTATCCTGTTCCATTGATCTATGTGTCTATTTTTGTGCTGGTACCATACTATATTGATCACTCCAGCTTTGTAATATAACTTGAAGTCTGAAATTGTGATGCCTCCAGATTTGCTTTCCTTTTTCAAGGTTGTTTTGGCTATTTGGGGTCTCTTGTGGTTCCACAAAAATTTTAGAATTGTTTTTTCTAGTCCTGTGAAAAATGATGGTATTGTTTTCATAAGGATTGCATTAAATGTGTCGCTTGCTTTGGGTAGTATAGAAATTTTAACAATATTTGTTCTTCCAATCCATGAGCATGGAATGGTTTTCCATTTCTTTGTGTCATCTTCAATTTATTTCATCAGAGTGTTATAGTTTTCAGGATACAGGTCTTTTAGCTCTTTCGTTAGGCTTCTTCCTAGGTATCTTATGGTTTTTAGTGCAATTTTAAGTGGGATTGTTTTCTTACTTTCTCTTTCTCTGCTTCATTATTGGTGTATAGAAATGCAATAGATTTCTCTATGTTGATTTTGTATCCTGTGACTTTACTGAATTCATTTATCAGTTCTAGCATTTTTTTGGTGGAGTCCTTCAGATTTTCTATATAGAGTATCATGTCATCTGCAAATAGTGAAAGTTTGACTTCTTCCCTCCAGTTTGGATGCCTTTTATTTCTTTTTGTTGTCCAATTGCTGTCAATTAATCTTTGACAAAGCAGGAAAGAATATCCAATGGAAAAAAGTCTCCTTAACAAATGGTGTTGGGAAAACTGCACAGCAACATGCAGAAGAATGAAACTGGACAACTTTCTTACACCATACACAAACATAAATTCAAAATGGATTAAAAGCCTAAATGTGAGACAAGGAAACTATTAAAATCCTAGAGGAGAACATGGGCAGTAACCTCTTTGACATTGGCTGTGGCAAGTTCTTACTAGATGGGTCTTCTGAGGCAAGGGAAACAAAAGCAAAAATGAACTATTGGGATTTTGTTAAGATAAAAAGCTTCTGCACAGCAAAGGAAGCAATCAACAAGTATAAAAGTCACCCTACAGGTTGGGAGAAGATATTTGCAAATGACATACTTGATAAAGGGTTAGTATCCAAAATCGATAAAGAACTTACCAAACTCAACACCCAGAAAACAAAATAATCCAGTTAAAAAATGGGCAGAAGACACGAGCAGATATTTCTCCAAAGAAGACATACAAATGGCTAACAGACGCATGAAAAAATGCTCAACATCACTCATCATCAGAGGAATACGAATCAAAACTACAATGAGATTTCACTTCATACTCATCAGAATGGCTAAAATTAATAACAGAAAAAACAGCAGGTGTTGGTGAGGACATGGAGAAAGGGGAACCCTCTTACAATGTTGGTGGGATTGCAAACTGGGGCAGCCACTCTGGAAAATAGTATTGTGGTTCCTCAAAAAGTTAAAAAATAGAACTACCCTATGATCCAGTGCAATTGCACTACTAGGTATTTACCCAAAGAATACAAAAATACTAATTTGAAGGGATACACGTACCCCAATGTTTATAGCAGCATTATCAACAAAAGCCAAATTATGGAAAGAACCCAAATGTCCATCAACGGATGAATGAATAAAGAGGATGTGGTGTGTGTGTGTGTGTGTGTGTGTGTGTGTGTGTATAATGGAATATTACTTGGCCATAAAAGAGAATGAAATCTTGCCATTTGCAGCAACATGGATAGAGCTGGAGAGCATACTGCTAAGTGAAATAAATCATAGAAAGACAAATACCATATGGTTTCACTCATATGTGGAATTTAAGAAACAAAACAAATGATCATAGGGGGAAAAAGAGAGGCAAACCAAGAAACAGACTCTCAACTATAGAGAAGAAACTGATGGTTATAAGAAGGGAAGTGGGTGGGGACATGGGTTAAATAGATGATGGGGATTAAGGAGTGCACTTGTGATGAGTACAGAATATTGTATGTAAGTGTTGAATCACTAAATTGTACACCTAAAACTGATATTACACTGTATGTTAACTAACTGGAATTTAAATAAAAACATAAAAAAAGATGTGTTTGGAAAACTGTGGGTATCAGCATGTGAGAATAAACACATGCTTAAATCATAAAACAAAAAAGAAAAGAAATTCTTCCTCTCATCAAGCATTTTGGAATACTGGTTTCTGAGGGTAAATGTATGAGTGGTGAGAGATTAGGTGGTTTCTACATGTAAAATACATAGGAATTTGGCAGGATGACTCCCAGTAAGAGAATGAGAGGACTAAGAACTGCTATATATAATAGTCCCAAATTATTCTTGAGCCACATTTTTTTTTAAAGATTTTATTTATTTATTTGAGAGAGAGAGAATGAGAGATAGCACGAGAGGGAAGAGGGTCAGAGGGAGGAGCAGACTCCCCGCCGAGCAGGGAGCCTGATGTGGGACTCGATCCCGGGACTCCGGGATCATGACCTGAGCCGAAGGCAGTCGCTTAACCAACTGAGCCACCCAGGCGCCCCTCTTGAGCCACATTTTTTAAAATCTTCAAACTTTCAGTGATGTTTCTTTTAAAATTATATTTTAGTTTCATTTTGTGGAGCGTTAAAGAAAAAGCTTGACCCATACCCAGTAAAAAAAAAAAAAAAAGGAAGGAACCACTTTTTAGTAATTTAGACCAGTGATGCTTCTTGACTGGGAGTAATTTTGCCACCTAGGGAACATTTGGCAATGATTTGAGACATTTTTGGTTGTCCTAACTTGGGGTAGGGGGAGGACGGCTGTTGGTATCTAGTGGGTACAGGCTAAAGATGTTGTTAAACATCCTATAGTGCACAGGACTATACTTCACAACAAAGGATTATCTGGCCCTAAATGTCAATAGTGTTGAGGTTTAGAAGCCCTGAATTTTAGATATTCTAAGGGGACTCCTATATGGGCAAGGGTAAGCTTGAAGCCAGTTGTGATTTATATGTTTACAGGAATACATTTTATGTTCAAGTTACAAAGTAGAGCACCTGACCATATGTACATGTGTACACACCAGAAATAAGCTCTCCTACAATTATCTTATGTATCAGTGTAGAATAACCTTCACAAATAATGCCACATATCTAATAGGCCCTCATCATCACTAGAAAAGAAACCAGCAAAGCCCAAGTTAAGCTGTGGGAACAAAGAACGGGACTTCTTTCCTTATGATCTTGTTTGAAGTAAATAAATGTTTTACTTTGCTTTGAAGTTTTCTTTAAAAAAATTATTGATCAAGTCTTGGCTTTATATTTTCAGTGTATCTGAATACTTTGTGTTATTACTATAAATGTTGATTTTTATTGAATGACTATAGAATACAACGAAGCCCTCTCTGGACCTTCTATAAATTGGTGATAGGTATTTCTG
Source organism: Callorhinus ursinus (assembly GCF_003265705.2). NCBI lineage: Eukaryota > Metazoa > Chordata > Mammalia > Carnivora > Otariidae > Callorhinus > Callorhinus ursinus. Next base: position 11,113,716 of record NW_027397104.1, on the reverse strand, counting down.
CAACAGTTCCAGAATTTGAGATAAAACGTTCCCTGGACCTTCTAATGAAACCCACTCTTCCATGTTGAGCGGCGGAAGTAAAGTTTTACTTCCCATGAGTGGTGACTGGAATGGTAGATGTCAGTCTTTACTACCAATTATTTGATCAATTTGACCTATTAATGAATTAGTTCACTTTATGGTCTAATTTTAGGAACATTGGAACAGAAATGGGACCTTATGTTCTATTTTAATTTATGGGATTATAGTAATGTTAAGATTAGTTAAGACATTTTAGAATTATTTAGAAATCAAAGAGAATTCTAGAACTAATAAAAGTCTTCTTTTTACCTCCCAGGCATGAGATAGCATTTTCAGAAAGAGGAGGCCAAGATGCTATGACTGTTAAGGGAGGCCATATTGTGACTCTCCTGGTGGTAAGGAAGCTGTTGTCATGTGACAGGTCTCCCATGGATAACCATTACCTCCTGTCAGTGAGAAATGTGAAGATTAAAAACAGTGTCACCAAACACTGACACCATCCTGTATTTTTTATTTAAGAGCTGCTGAAAGATTTCCCGCTGGCTGATCAAATATGTGAACAGCTGGCTCCTGACCATAATCTGTCACTTGCAGCACATTTCAGACTGCCCATTTAAGAGCAACATAACATCCCTGGGACCTTCAAGCTAGTCAAAGGGGCAAGAGAACTTATAAGGAAGCACAAAGCTAGTCTAACCCATAGGTAGTCCAAAGCCCATTAAATGGTTTGTGAGTATCAAGTATGATGGGTAAACCAGGGACTCATAGATACTCAAAGTTTTGTTTTTGTTTTTGTTTTTTTTATAACATAGATAATAAATCCTGGGATTGGGGTTGGGTCTTTGGGAGTCTAAATTCTTTTGGTTGATTAAAAGAGGATTATATGATAGTTTGTTATCACCTGAATAGCATAAGCAATGGTCTGGAATTTTTGAAATGAATGTCCTAGATATGCTTGCTTATTTATCTAACTGTCTAAGAACCTATCATCTCTTTAAGAGATTTATAAATAAAAAAAAAAGAATGGTTGTTTTATTCTTTTCTTATGACTTACAATTAATCCTAGTCTCCTCTATCAATCAGTGATCGGAGTGGCAGTTTGGCTGATATCCCTGTAATAGAAAGTCTCATTTGAATTGATTGATCAGCTGGATAACTTAGATAAAATGCCGTCTGCTTTTATTCATCTTTCTGTTTAATAATGAGCTGTCTGGAATTCTACTCCTCTGATATATGTTGTTTTCTAATAAAAAGCAATCAGCTGCAGAATTTGTTCAATTCTGTGCTCTTGGTTCTTTGATAACATCTTAGCTTCCTTGCTTATTTTTGTGCTGTTAAAATACTCTCTTTTGAATCAAGTACTGATATAAGCCTTTTTAAATGAAAATTTCCAAAATGTTGGGATTCCATTCTCAGCCAAAATAGGAGTGACCCTCTTTGGCAGCTCTCTCAAAGTCAACCTAGAAAATTACCATCTACCTCCGCCCAAAATGAGACTGGAAAGGTAGATAAGAGCTCATTTATGAAAGACCTTATTTTGGCAAGATAGAATGCTTGGATCCTGTCCTGTGTGACTGTGAGCCAGGTGAAGTTTTTAAGAAGGGACTGATACGATGATGCATTTCTGGTTGGAGTAAAAAATAGTAATGATAAAACCAGAAAGCAGCTGTTTGAAGTAGCCAACTAAGTCTTCCTCAGTGATTGAAAATACCTATCTGCAATCCCATCTCCAAATTTGTTACTAAAATATATTAACATTTTAACTATATGATACCCTTTCTTCCACCAATAAATGATATTTGAATACAGAACAGGAAAAATACTTGGGAACACAAAGCTTATTGAAGACCTATATTCATTAAACAAATAGTACCTCTTCTATATTCCACTTTATTTCATGCATGTTTAAGTCAATCTCACTGATGGAAAAACATCTGGTTTTCAGAAGGACATGAAGATATACAGAAAAGATAAATGAGAAATAAAAGTTTGATATGATAAACTCAAAGGAAGATATAAAGGCCCTTAAAGACCAAGATTATATGTATGATCATAATTTAGAATGAAAATTTATGATACAATTAAAATAGCTGAACATTTGAAAATATTAATATTGTTGTCTTTCTGACAAAGTTATAGGGTTTTTAAAGGCAAGCCTTTTATTTTATACTTTCTTTATTCTCTGTAATGCATAAGAATCATGTATGATACACAGAAGATAGTGATTATGTGGTGATTGACAAATTCTTCATTTGCAAATTTTTTAAGCATTGACTTTGGTTCTGTGGGGAATTGAAAAAGGCATAATATAGCCACTGTTCGTTCTATAGGTGTTATACCTGAATCAAACCAAATAGAACTGAGAGACACAAATGTACTTTATCTCCACATAGCATAATAGTAACATCTGTCTTTCTTTTTCTGTCTCTCTAAGGAAAATATGAGGGCTACTCACAATATATTGCCAAAAATCTTAAGAGAGATTCCTTTTAATCTAGTGAAATTGTATTTGTGTCTTATGCAGTGCATTCTTAAATTTCATTAAAAAAATACATCAATATGCCCACTTAATAGTTGAGGAAACATTTGCAATAATATATTCACAAAAGCAGAATTGATAGGAGGATTAGATTCCCTTAAAAATAAACAGAACTGATTTTCATGTTAGTAGATCACCATTACTCCTTTCACGTATGCCAAATCAACTCAATACACTGAAATATCTCCAAAGAACAGTTGAGAGAAGCTTCTAGGGGATCGGATGCAATTTTCCTATAGCAGAAGATTTTTATTTACCATCCGTCAGAGAAAAGCAAGAACTCTTTGGGCAATTGCTCTTTTTGCCATTGATGCAGAGCTAGAATGCACTTTGTTAAATAAATCTTGGGGACATTTCAGATCCTCCTTCAAACTATGCTGGAATTTTTGCTCCCTTTTCTAACCATATTGGGTTGTGTAATGAAAACTTTTAAATGAATCATTATAATACAGAGACATGTCCTACAAATTTGATAATGGTCACCATGAACAGCAGTATGCAATAGGGTTTCCTCAGCAGGGACATATTCTTTCTGGAAGGGAAATTTAATTATCTGGCTTGACTACTGTGTAATTCAAATGCTAGCTATTGCAGCTCTTTTATACTACACAGTAGTGTTAGTGGCAAACAGAAAAGTGATGGTTACCACCCCATAGGCGAATTTAGGGAACTGAACTTACCAATGCTTTGCTTTTACTCAATTTTTGAATTAATATCCAGCCTTTTAGGCATTCCTCTCTCATAAACCATGTATGATAGATTGAAATGGTGGGGACTTTATTTTTTTTATTTTTTATTTTATTTTTTTAAAATAATTTTTTATTGTTATGTTAATCACCATACATTACATCATTAGTTTTTGATGTAGTGTTCCATGATTCATTGTTTGTGCATAACACCCAGTGCTCCACGCAGAACGTGCCCTCTTTAATACCCATCACCAGGCTAACCCATCCCCCCACCCCCCTCCCCTCTAGAACCCTCAGTTTGTTTTTCAGAGTCCATCGTCTCTAATGGTTCGTCTCCCCCTCCGACTTACTCCCCTTCATTCTTCCCCTCCTGCTCTCTTCTTTTTTTTTTTTAAGATTTTTATTTATTCATGAGAGAGAGAGAGAGAAGCAGAGGGAGAAGCAGGCTCCCAAGGAGCAGGGATCCTGATGTGGGACTCGATCCCAGGACTTTGGGATCATGACCTGAGCCGAAGGCAGACGCTCAACCATCTGAGCCACCCAGGCGCCCTCTTCTTTTTTTTTCTTAACATATATTGCATTATTTGTTTCAGAA
>NW_027397104.1:11093260-11109862 GCF_003265705.2 Callorhinus ursinus | reverse complement strand
AGTGGTTGCACCAGCTTGCATTCCCACCAACAGTGTAGGAGGGTTCCCCTTTCTCCGCATCCCCGCCAACATCTGTCGTTTCCTGACTTGTTAATTTTAGCCATTCTGACGGGTGTGAGGTGGTATGTCATTGAGGTTTTGATTTGGATTTCCCTGATGCCGAGCAATGTTGAGCACTTTTTCATGTGTCTGTTGGCCATTTGGATGTCTTCTTTGGAAAAATGTCTGTTCATGTCCTCTGCCCATGAAATGGTGAGGACTTTAATTATGTGATGATCATATGCCACCTTCTTTTTCTTGCATTTCATCTTCTACTTTTTGTTAGAGGCAGGGAGTCAGAAAGGGAAAATACCATGGAGTCAAATAACAACATAGAGGGAAAGACAGACACACTACAAAAACTCCCTACCAATCCCCCTTAAGCAATTACAAAAGTAGTTTGAGTTTCCAAAAAGGAAAAATACTACATAAATCTAAAGTGGTTGTTATTAATGTGTTGGTATTCTGAAGTGTAAAATTAACCTGTTGAAAAGGTGGTAATTTGGGCGCCTGGGTGGCTCAGTTGGTTAAGTGACTGCCTTCGGCTCAGGTCATGATCCTGGAGTCCCTGGATCGAGTCCCACATCGGGCTCCCTGCTCAGCAGGGAGTCTGCTTCTCCCTCTGACCCTCCCCCCATCTCATGTGCTTTCTCTCTCATTCTCTCTGTCTCTCAAATAAATAAATAAAATCTTTTTTAAAAAAAAAAGGTGGTAATTTGAGGCACCTGGGTGTCTCAGTGGTTAGACTTCTGATTTTTTTAAAAAGATTTTATTTATTTATTTGACAGAGAGAGAAGAGCAGGGGGAGAGGGAGAATCAGGCTCTCCGCAGAGCAGAGAGCCCGAAGCAGGACTTGATCCCAGTCCCCTGAGATCATGACCTGAGCCGAAGGCAGACGCTTAACTGACTGAACCACCCAGGTGCCGCAGCTTCTGCCTCCATCTCAGCTCACATCGTTATCTCAGGGTCATGAGCTTGGGCTCTGCGCTCAGCCCAGAGTCTGCTTTTCCCTCTTCCTCTGTTCTTCCCTGAACTCGCTCTCTTGCTCTCCCTAAATAAATAATCTTAAAACAACAACAACAACAAAAACAAAAAAAAACAACCCCAAAACCAGGTGGTAATTCCATGGGAGGAGATGATGAGGAGGAAAGGGGAATGTTGGGAAAAAGTGGTACTCATATCATAGGGAGTGTCTGGTGGATTTGTCTTTGAGACAATCTGTTTACCTGAGCATCTTCGGTTGCTGAGAGCAGGAAAAGATTGGAAAACTTGAGGTGAGCTTGCCCGATCCACTAAAAATTAGTTAGCTTGATTTTCTGCAATCCTTAGTTGTTAAAGCAAAGGATATGCACGTCTGTTATTTTCTACATATGTAGTATTGAGTAGTTAAAAAAAAAAACCCAACAAACCTAAAGTTTAAGGACTTGGATTCAAGACCCACTACTTGGATTTTGCTCTTTCCTAACTTCATGTCCTTAGTTTTATATACATAAAAAGCAGAGATAGAAGAGTAGGCGCTACCTTACTCTCTAAGTCATAACGTGAGATGTTGTATTGATTATAGGAGATATTAAATTTGAAAATGACTTATAACTTGTAAAGATCTAAGAAACGTGATATTATTATTGTTAAAACTAAGGAAAGAATGGTGCCTCATGGGGAATTAAAGCCTCTTGGCTCTCAATTCCTTTAGAAAGAATATATATTCTGTGATTTTTTTTGGTTGAGGGGGAGATAGTGCTAATTTATTTACCCTGGCATTTTCTTGTGCACAAATGTCACCCCTCTCCATCCAAAAAAATATGCTTGCTGGCATTTCTTATAAATCACTTCTTTCTTTAGCTGCTGAAGTGAGACCAAAGGACATGTGTATGTAAGACTATTTTTGATATTATAAGTGATATACAGTCATTGTACTTTTCTGTGTAAAGGAGATGGCAAACGAAGAGGGTGTTTAACGTAACTGGCCCCCATTCTGAGAAAGCTTTTCCCTGAGCCTTCTGATTGAGACAGTCTTCATGGTCAGCCTACAGTGCTAATTTGATCACACCCTTCCTTACTTTGAACGTTTCATTGAAAGTCATCACCTTCAGAGAATAAAATCTGGTATTATTTGCACTGCACACAGCTCATAGCTAGAGTCCTTATCTACTAGACTCATCCCCTGCTTCTTACACCTGAGGCTTCATTATTATTTTTTTGTAGTTATCCAAGAAAATATTGCCATTTCATGTGCCTTTGCACATGGTGTTTCCTTTAACAAATGTATTCTTGCTGCTTTGCCTTCATGGGAAAACATATACTTATTCTTCAAGAGTAAGTTCAAGAGTCTTCTAGTCTATTAAGTGTTCTCTGCTTTTCCCAGGCAGAGAGGTTCCCTGCCTCCTCTCTGCCATGATGTACCTTGTACAATTCTGGTCAAAGAAGAATTTCCTAAGTCAAAGGATGAAACTAAGAGCAGGTGTTTTGCTCCAATTAAAAAGAGAAAGAACAGAGATTCACACTTTGAGATCAAAACAGAAAGCAAGGAACTCCCACCTCTCACTTCTTGGAAAGGGGGCAGGGTACAGTTTCCCACCACTCCATGCTAATGGTGGACAGAACGTTGTTCAGGCAAGACCGAGACAGCTCTTCTATTAGCACATTCCTACAGATGCAACCACAAAAGCAAGGATAAAGATGTGCCATGCTGTGTTAAGTTGCTCCAGGGAGAGGGCCCAGAGGACTCTTTCCTCTCTGAAGCTGATTATAATTGTTGCTCTTACTGGGAGCAGAGAGGGATTTCAGAGATGGGCTACTCACATATGTAGATAATCCAGGGGTCCTCGTACATCATCAAAAATATTCTCTTACGAGTCAGACATAACGTTTGTGCCTAAATTCAGATTATTTATTCTAATTAAATAACATGTTATTTTATTTTTTTTTTTTAGAGAGGGAGAGGGGGGCCAGGAAAGAGGGAGAATCCTAAGCAGGCTCCACGCCCAGCATGGAGCATGATGTAGGGCTCTATCTTATGACCCTGAGATCATGACCTGAGCTGAAATTAAGAGTTGGACATTTAATCTGAGCCACCAGGTGCTCCACTAATTAAATAATATTTTGATAATGTAGAACCTCAGTAGGCTGTGATTACTCTGGATTAGGAGATCATTTTGTGACCAATGGAGGCTGCCGCTTATAGTAGCATTTTCTAGGAGGTCCTGGATCTTGCAGGGAAGTTTCCCCTTTGCAGAGGAACTACAGATATCTTTATCTCCAGTTGGACTGTGTATATCCTTTAGTTTAGTTCCTGAAATGCATTCCTGTAATGCCAGCCCTGATGATGATGCTAATTTTCTGAAAAAGGATGTTTCATTTCATTCAAGAATTGGGTTTCTTTCAAATCACAGAGAACTATGGAATACTTCTGGGAAATAATTTCAATACAGCTAAAGCTTTGCACTGTACTGTTGTGAAGAAAGCCAGGTGTGATCAGAGTTAAGTATTCTGCAGTCCAGTGAAGTCACCTCAAAACCGAAACACTCTGAGAGAACGCACAATCTTCTTCTGACCTCTCAGCTTTTATACTTTCTCTTGGCAACAAAGAGTTTTACTGAGAATGAATATATAGTTACACGCCTCCTGAGTTTCTGTGGTAAAAGTGGAGAACTAAATGTATCCAATTGTTTAAAATAATGATGGATTTCTACATTAAGCAATGACAAGCCCCAAATGGTTTTATTTTCATGTGAATTATTCAGGTTAAATCTCCCAATTTTACCTCCTTGAGAAGGTACAATGGAGAAAGCCCTCCCATAATTTAACCTTGAGAGCTGAGAGCAACTTGAGAAATCTGCCTTCTGCAATCAGGTACCTGGTTGGACCTCTCTGATTGCATACAATATAGTTGTCTGCCCCTGCTTAACATGCTGTAGATGGATGTGCACAAAGGAGTCCTCTAAAAAAAAAAGGGATTCCTCTAAACCACCTAAAACCCTGGTTAACCCAGTAGTAGACACTTAAGGCCACCCATGGTGGCAAGGGAGTGAAACAATTTCTATAATCCTATTTTTGGAAGGTCAGAAAAATGATTCTTCTATCCTAGATGGAAATTAAGTTGGGTCTATTCTGCACTGTGGATTCCCTTTTGTGTCTCCATTGGTGTTTCTCATGACTGTCTTGGGGCCTCTTGTATCTGTAAACATACTTTTGGAGTAAACTCACCCATTTTCATGATTTTACCCAGTGACGATGTCAGCAGCCCAGATGTCTCCCTTGGATCAGACTCTTAATATCTATTTTCTTGACATCTCTACTTGGGCATACTACAGGAACCCCATTCTCATTGTGTCCAAAAGTGAACTTACCGTGTTTCCCTGCTCCTCTTCCAGTGAGCTCTCTCCACTGGGGTTTCCTCCAACAGGGAATGGGGCCAGCTGTCAGTTATCAAAAAGAGTCATCCTCTTTCCCCATGCTCTACACCATTATCAACTCTTGCCATCCTGTCTCTTACTTCTCTTGAGCCAATTGTTACATTACATTTCCTATCTCTTTTGCCCCACTTTGTTCAGGTCACTACTGTGCAGGAGATGCTCAGTGAGTAAATGAATCCAAATGTATTTACATTGGTAGAGGCTTCAAGCTTGATTATTTGTAGGTATCAGGTTTTCTGCCCCAGCCCCAACCCCAAGCCCTGATATTGCTTCCAGGACCTAATTTATGTGTCTTTCTGTTTCAGTGTTACTTAGTCCATGATTTGGGGGTTTGTTGGGAAAATAAATGGCTCTTTTAACTGAATTCTGTGTTTTATTGTGAGACCTTTAAGAAAGCCAGTCATGTGAACAATACTATTACCTCTAATCTATTTTTATTTTAATGGTAAATATGGACACTTAGATTCATCCTTTCTTTTCTTTTTTAAGATTAATACTGTTAACAGAGTATTTTTTAGCAGAGGAGTATGGAAAATATTGGTTTTCCAGTTTAATATGGTAGTAAACCATGTCCTATCCTAAGACTTTAGATTAAGTAATTCTCTTTTCTGTTAATAAGTACTATCTGGTTTTTAAATGGACGGTCAACTGTCAAGTCCTCAGATGGTAGAAAAGAGCTCATTTTATTAGCCTAGCTATATGCCTACTACTTATGTAGGTGTAGAATACAATGATTGTGTGCTGTGTCTGTGTTGACATCGGGTTGAGGTTTCTATCAAAAGCAAGAAAAGATTTTTTTCTTCCATTGAACTATGTGGGGAATGGAGGGTAAAAGGTTTCTTGCCTTTTGGCTTCAATTTACAAGTTGAGACCTTTTCATTCAAGGGGAAGGAAAATGATCAGTATTAATGGAAGCATATCCAGGACAGGTTAATTGCAGGATAAGTTCTAAAGCAAGACCTTTATCAACCCATATGACTAGTAGTCTTAAAGTGATGAACTTTAAGAACTCGGAAAGAACATAAAGTCCTAAATTGTCCTTCACAATGTGCTAATCTACCTACATGTCCTATACTCAAGTATGTCTAATTTTCAAAATACCAGATTTTCATGAACTGATAAGTGGAGTATATAAATCTATTTTCTCTGATTTTACATTCAAAAAAGCAAAATTTATTAAAATATGTCACTAAGTATTTGTCACTGAAAACAACTTTTCTTTCCTGAAATGTAGAGGTGGATTTAGAGTATTTCTTAGAAATTTGAAAATTTAGTGTCAATTATCCATATTTTCCCTCTACATTTCTTCTTGCTATGTTTTTTGGTATAATTTCAAACTCCTTTGGGCTATCTTTATGTTTTCTGATTACCTAATTTTGTTAAATACTCCCTTTTCCATCTTTCATATCTTTAGTAATTCCTCACTATTTCTTTCTTGTTCAATTACTTAGAGACTTTATTTGTAATCTGTCAGCATATTCACAATCTTTAATTTCAGTTATTTTGTTAGGCAGATATCTGTCTTTTTAATCATTAGCACAGTTTTAGCACATAAAATTTATATATATATTTATAAATATGCATTCATGTACAGATAAATTATTTATATTTGTATTATTATAGAGTAATGCAATATACCATTACTATTTATAAATGTTTTTTATATGCATATTTGCTTATATTCATAGAAAGAGTAGATATATAAAAGGGGAATATAGTATGTAGAATTTTCCAAATTTATTTAGTCACAAGCCTGTCCTACTCTGTTTTTTTCAATAGAGCATCTCACAGGAATGGTGTTCTGTGGATTATGTTTTGGAAAATGTCATTTATTCATTCATTCTACCAATAAATATTTATATGTTAGTCATTAGGAATACAACAGAAATTAAAACAGTAGGAAAAAGAATCCTTACCCTCATGGAAGTTACATTTTTGTGGAGGAGGCAGTCAATAAACATAATAACAAAGAAAATTGTGAAGTACATTAGAAGGTGACAGGAGCCGTGGTGTGAAATAAACCAGGGAGGAGACATGGAGTACCTGGAATAGGTCAAGAGTTTGAAATAGGTGGTCTTGGAAAGATTCCTGGAAAGAATGATATTTGAACAGAGATTTGAAGGAAGTAATGGAGAAAACTATGCTGATAATTGAGGGCTGGGAAGTGTTTCCAGCAGGACAAAGAGCAAGTGCAAAGGCCCTGAGGTTGCAGAGTTTTAAGATTCGTTAAGAGGCCAGATGGCTAAAGCATATTAGCGGAGGGGTAAATTGCAGAGCTGAAGATTAAGCGATAATGAAGTCAAATTATGTAGATGATTTTAAGCTTCTGGCTATTAGAGGTTTTGGAACATGGAAGTAATACATTATCTGACATATTTAATATGGATAACTCTGGCTGCTGAATAGAGAATAGATTGTAGTGGGATGGATAGAAGAAAGGAAACTTCTTAAAAATCTTTTAAAGTAATTTGGGCATGAGTTGGTGGTGACTGGGATCAGAGGAATAACTAATGATCAACTAGTGAGAGAAGGTCAGATTATATGTATATTTTGGTAATAGAGAAAGCAGCATTTGCTGAAGGATTGGACATAGGACAGGGAGAGGAGAGGAGAAAAAAGGAAGGGAGGCAGGGATATTGGGGGGTGGGAGGGAAGGATTAGGGAGGGGGAAGGGGGGAAGAGGGAAATACACCTGAACAACTAGAAGAATGGAGCTGCCCTTAATGGAGATGATGATGGCTGTGAGGGGAGAATAAGTTTAGGTGGCCGTGAGCAGAGAAGATGGGATTTGGGTGTATTATGTCTGAAATGTGTATTCCACATCCAATTGAAGATGTTGACTAGGTAGTTGGATATACCAATCTTGACTTGAGGGGTGAGGTTTCGTCTGGAGATAAAATTTCTCCATTCTAAATTACTGTTAAACTTTGTGTCATTGTACACTCTGGCAGTGCAGAATGAATTCTTTGGTGAGATACCTTTGGGAAATTTACTCACATATCTGCTGCCTCGCACACCATACTGGAGAATCATGGGCTGCATGACACTGAACAGTTGGTGGACTGATACAGATATTTACAATAGAAATCAGAAAACACAATTACGAAGATGTTCTAAATGGAATTTGATAGATGCAATATAGCTTAGCGAATGGAGGGATGTCGATTCAAATCCCAGATCCTCCACTAACTGGCGGTATGAACTTCAATTTTCTCATCCAAAATCATAAGCCATATTATCCTTCTTATAGGATTATTGTGAGTATTAAATTTTACATGTGCATCTAAGCATAGTGTTCCACACGAATAGGCACTCCATAAATATAAATAATTACACAAATTTTGATGTGTTTTAAAAGGACAAAAAACTAATAATAGTAATGCTATTAATGTTATGTAATAGCATATGCTGGCAATTGTGATGAGTAATGGTGTAAAAATACATCCAGGTGCTTCCATTTCGTAACTGGCTCCAGGTGAGAATGTGCTGATAAAGATGGAATGATGGTTGATGGCAAATTTCTAAATTATTGTCAGTATAGTAATTTTTTCTTTTTCCTTTTATTACACATTTACTTATTTATTTAAACTAAGTTATTTTTAAGTAGGTAATATGTAACATAAAATAAATATAATAAGTATAGGAAGATATATTGAAGATTAATCAGTCACATTTACCTAAGCCCTCCCACTACCCTCCTTTTTGCTTTAAGGCAGCCATTGTTGCCAGTATAATCCGTACTCTATCAAATATTTGTAAGCATATCTGATAAATTCCTGGAAATGTAATTGCTATACTTAAGAGTTTATGTGCCTTTAAAAATTGTCAATAGATATTGTCAAATGATGTTCCCTGGATGTTACCCCAATTCACAATTCTAACATCAGTGTGTGAAGTTGCCTCTTTCCCTACAAGCTCACCAAGAATAAAATTTTTAACGTGATTTTTCTATACTGTCAGATGAAGCTAATTATTTTATTTATTTTTAATGCTATTTATTTATATTTTATTAATATTTTTACGGTAAAACAACCTTGACTGTTTCAAATCAATGGCAACATATCAGGGAGCTCTGAAGTACCAAAACTGCTCTTTTGAAATGAAGGCTAATTATTTGCAGTTATAAAAAGGTCACTGCAACGGTTGCTGGTAAGCAACAGGTAAATTTACACAGTTGTTGCTCTCAGATATGTCTTTTTCCCCCCCTATTGTTTGCTGGGCATATTTGCAAATGCCAAATTATTCTTCGTCTTTATCATTTCACTAGGAACATTTTAAGATGTCATTTCATAGAATATATATAAAGAGGAAAATCACTTCTCGGCCTTTAGGCTAAGATCAAGTGGAAAGAGGAAAGATACATTTCTGAGTAAACACTAATAATGAGCACAAGTTGATGATTCATATTCATTTAAATAAATATTCGATAGATTTTGGTGACAAATGTGTTTCCTTCAAAATCAAATATCTAAAAACATTTTGAACTGAACAAAAAGAGATGGAAGACAATATGAAAGAAGAGAGGGGCCAGATTTAATAAACGACATTCAGCATAAATGTTGCACAAAAGTTATTTCATTGTTTTGGGTCATTCATGGCTTCTCAGTGTCAGGTCAGAGGGGTTTGTTTCTGTTAGGTAGAGATTCTGGAATCCCTCAAATTTTACCTCTGTGATATGGCTGTACTAGCGAGCAGTTTGGGGAGCAAAATTTTAGGCACAGAGGGAATGCCATTTCTATGCAAATTTAAAAATATCCCTATGCTTCAATTACTTTTAATGGGCATAGAGGAAGGAAGTCTACAGAGGAACAAATTCTCTAGTTTAGGCAGATGCTTCCTTAAAAACTCTTAATAATATCCACAGTATTGTAAGGCCTTGTACATACTAGGTTGTCAATAAATATCTGTTGAATAAATTAAAGAATGAAATAAGAGAGAATTTCATAATTTTCTTTTTATTTAAAGATTTTATTTATTCATTTGAGAAAGAGAGAGAGCACAAGCAGGGGGAGAGGTAGAGGGAGAGGGAGAAGCAGACCTCCCACTGAGCCAGTAGCCCGAAGCGGGACTCGATCCCAGGACCTGGAGATCATGACCTGAACCAAAGGCAAATGTTCCACCATCTGAGCCAGGTGCCCCAAGAATTTCATAATTTTCATTAGTGTTTGCATTTATAGTATAAAAGGGAAATAATGTTTCACTGAGTAAGTCAGGGCTTTGTAACAAAGATTTTCTTCAAAGAGGACAAGAAAATTTTCATTTGTTTTGCCAGATCTCTTCAGTGTCTTTGCTATTATTGGTTGCCAAACTGACATCTTGAATATTAAACCATTTAGTCACTAGCTCCCACTTTAAACCCATATCATTAATGCCTGAAGCAGCTGCATTATTGAATGGATTTCACTCAAAGCTGACTTGAAGCTAGTATATATATATTACTCATGTCAGTGCATTCTTAAATTTCCCAAATATTTTCTCTCACAGACTTTGACTATTTTAACTTAGCTCACTTCTGTAGAAAACTGGGAATATGTAAAGATAAATTTTGAGCAACTAAGCCAGATAACTATGATTACGAACTTACTAATAATTAAAAATGGCATATGACAAACATGAAATAAATCTTTTCATATGAAGTCCAAATTCTCTATGCTTCCAAAATTCCAATCTGTTGATGCTCTTCGACTCAACCATGTATTTGAAAGGGCAGGACTATTTCATGGGTCGGCTTGAATCTCAGCTGGTATGATTATCTGTCTTTCAAGAACTTCCATCTCATATAGTCTATGATAGAGGTTCCAAAACCAAAATGATAGCCCAAAGATGAGAGTCTAACAAACTGCTCTGGTTGGTCAAGAAATTAGAAAAAAACAAAACAGAAACAATATAATGTGGTCTTCATAAAGTGAAATTTAGTCCATTTTTATAAAAAAAATTGAGTTGTCATCTCATTTTTGATGTTTAAATATCCATTATAAAAGGGAATAATGATCATAATACATAATAGTAATCATTATATATCAGCCAAAAAAATAGTTTATTACTCAACATGCGTCCCCTAACATTTTTTTCCTTAGCTGATTAGAGAGTAAATTCTAATCTCTTTAAAGATTTTTTTAAAAAAGATTTTATTTATTCACTTGACAGACAGACAGCACAAGCAGGGGGAATGGCAGGCAGAGGGAGAAAGAGAAGCAGGCTCCCTGCTGAGCAGGGAGCCCGATGCGGGGCTCGATCCCAGGACCCTGGGATCATGACCTGAGCCGAAGGCAGACGCTTAACAGACTGAGCCACCCAGGCGCCCCTCTTCAAAGATTTTTATTTATTTATTTTATTTTAAATAATCTCTACACCCAATATGGGGCTCGAACTCACAACCCAGAGATCAAGAGTTGCATGCTCTACCGACTGAGCCAGCCAGGTGTCCCTCTAGTCTCTCTTATAAGAGAGTTGTACTTCCCATTTAACTAGCTAATGACCATCCCTCCCTATAATATTCTATTAGAATCATGCTACATTTATATTTCTTTATTACTTGAATTGTATTAAATACATTCCCTTAATGAACATATATTGAGCTCGCTTTCTTTTTATCTCTCTCTATATGTATGTATGTGCATGTATATTATATATGTAATATATACACATATGTGTGTATATATACATATATACTCATATATCCACACACACATGCACTAACATATTCTATGTATATAAATAGCATTCACTAGTGTAACGTGTAATGACTGGGTATTTGATTACTACTGCCTAGCACTGCATCTAATTTGACACATTTTCTTGATTTGAGCTTTCCCACTGTCACCTTTTAAATTCTCTTTATTTTCTGCTATCTTGTTCAAATAAAACTAATTGTTTTATAAACATATAGTTGAAGTGTACTTAGAAAGCTAAGAAACAAAAGTCACCATCAGAATCCCAACAGTTTGTTTTATACTCACTGAGAAATAAAAACAAAAGCCAAAGAATAAAAGGTACCAAAATTAGAAGTATGTCTTAACCGAACCCTGCAAAAGTGCTATAGAGTTTGAGTTATTTTTCTTAAGAAGAATGAAGCCTGCACATCATTGAGCTCCAGATTTTGGGGAGAAGTTCTAGCCCACTGCTTTTCGGCACTTGAATCGGCTTAAAGGGAATTGTCTGCCATGCTTGATGGTTTGGCAGATTCTGGAAGCTGCTGGATGTTCTGGGCTCAATGGAGTAGAACACCATAGGCTAAAACTGATTCATGATCCACTTAGTGGTGAAAAAAAAAAAGTTTTACCTGGGGGAATTATCTTTTCCTCTAACACTGTGTCCTGGGTTGTGGCTCAGAGTAATTTCACAAAACATTCCAAAGTGGAAACATTTTTCCCACGCTTCCAGTATGGTGGTTGATGCCTTTGGGTGAAAAGTTAGTCTGGTAGATAAACTGTTATGTTTTTGGCTTATCTTCACAGCTTATTTCTGTTGTTGTAGTTGCGTAGTACTCTTATTTAAAATATTCTGAAACAAGATTGGTTAAGTCTAGAAAAATCTGTCCCCTTTTCCAAGTCATAAATTAAAAGTGAATTCCAGAAGTTTGCAAAAGTGACTTTGACTTTTGTAGAATAGTTTGCAAAATGTCTTCAGGTACACAATTTTATTTTTTTAAGATTTTATTTATTTATTTGAGAGAGGGAGACAGTGAGAGAGAGAGAGAGAGAGAGCATGAGCTCACAACCAGGGGGCAGGGCCGGAGGGAGAGGGAGAAACAGACTCCCCACTGAGCAGGGAGCCAGATGCGGGGCTCCATCCCAGAACCCTGAGATCATTACCTGAGCCGAAGGCCGACACTTAACTGATTGAGCCACCCAGGTGCCCCAAGGTACACAGTCTTATTCGATAGACAGGACTCCCGTGAAAGAGACCCAAGTAGTGACTTGTCTACATTGGCTCAGCTCTTAAGTGTTCCAAGTCCTTTTCTGAGGACACACTGTTTCTGATGTTCTATATTATTTCTTTCACTAAAGTATTTTTCTGCCCCTGTATATTTTAACTACCCATCTTGACTTGATGATCCAGTGGAAAAATTATAAGGAAATCAAACGTCCTTAATTATTTAATACACATGTTAGAAACTTTCTCATATATTCATTTCCTTGGATATTCATTATCTTTCACCTTTTTAATTTCTTTTCTGTGTTTAGAGAAAAATCATGGTTTATGAAAGTCACTGAGAGATAATTATCTGCCTGTAATTGATGGTAACTGCTTGGAATTTTCCAGGGACTATGTGGGTTATGGCTGGTCATCACATTAGAATCCATCTCATGGGGTTCCATCATGCTGTTTGAAAACAGTGTGAGAAATGGTAGGAAACTACTAAGAATTTCACGCTCAAATGACCCAAGTGGCTTACTCTGGATCCTGTCTGATATTTTTCATTTTTAATATGAAGACTGGGATTTGTGATTTAAATTTTATTTGGCAAAAATCATCCTGCTGAAAACTTGAACTCTATTTTGTCTATTCTTTATTTCTGTGCTTTCTTCCTTTTTATTATTAGAGAATTAGAATAATTATAATGCAAAGAATCACCTCCTCCACAAAGCCTCTTCGATGAGTGCCAACAATTCCCATTCTTCTGTCCTTGTTCACTAGCTTGCATGATCATGAATTATCTTTTGTTTTCTAGTTAACATATTTATACTTTGTGCATCTTCTCCCCTTCCCCACCCCAAGTTCAGCTCTCCATCTAGGTACCCGAGATGGCCTCTACTTTGTTTCCCTAATAGTTAATGTGACAAAATCTTCTGACTTCTTGGTCTGGTAAGATTCAGAGTGTACAAAATGAGGACTGAAGATAGTAAAATTAAAAAATGGATTAGATGTACCGCAGTGCAGTGCCATATAAGAGACCACAATATGAGAGACGTAAATGCAATTCTCAATGCTCCTCAAATTTCTTTAGCTTAGAGATGCCATTTCTGTCCAGGCAGAATTTTTTAAAATTTATTTTATTGTGAATATAATGGATTAACGGAGAAGTACATAAAATAAAAAATATTGGTGCAAAAACTACATCTGTGTCACACCACCTAGGTTAAGAAATAGAGCATTGCTAGAATCCCAGAAAATCTCAGGATGACCCATCTCAATGCTGCTGATTTTTATGCTATCCACTTCCTAGCTTTCCTTAAAATTTTACCTCTCTTGTGCAGTCTGTAGTGGATGCTGTTTGTCCTCTGCCCTCCCTCTCACACTTCCTTTAGCAGATGCTGCGAGTTTTGCATGGCAAAAATTCACAGCTGTCCACTTATTTGGAGAATTGCCGTTGTTGGCCAAATGGGGATCTTCACAGCCTCAGCACTGACTGATTAGCCCTGTGGCACAAAATGCCATTCTGGGACTCAAGGTGCAACTAACCGATGCTCCCATGCTTCACCTTGAGATCAGACAGAAGCTAGTCTCTAGCTAAGACCTCATTCTTGTAGTAGTCTTTCCCCTGCCTTCTCTTGCTTCCTTTACTGCCTTCTCCCGACAGCGTAGCTTCAGTGAATGAATCCCTTGAATAAGACTTTCTGTCTCAGGCTCTGATTCTAGGGAGTTGGAGCTAAGACACATTCTGTATTAGTTTTCTACTATCATTTAACAAATTACAACAGACTTTGTGACTTAAAACAACACTTATTTATGGTCTTACAGTGTCTGTGGGTCGAGAGAGTCCAGGCATGGCTGAGCTAGGTCTTCTGCAAGGCTGCAATCAAGATGTTGACTGGGGTGTGGGGGGGTCTCATCTGAACATTTGAATCTGGAAAGATCCGCTTCCAAGCTAACTCAGTTTGTCGGCAGAATTCACTTCTTTTCAGTAGGAATGAGGGTTTCATTTTCTTGCTGGCTGTCAGTCAGCTAGAAACCCTTGCAGGAACTCAACTGGAAATCCTTGCCCCATGGTTCCTCCAACATGGTCACCTGCTTAATCAAAACTAGCAAGGAAAAAAGAGACTCCGGCAGGACAGGTGATACATTATTATGCAACATGATCATGTGTATCCCATCACTTTTGCTGTATCCTGCTGGTTAAAACACAGTCACAAGTCCCACCCACATTCAAAAGGAAGGGGTCAAACAAGAGCATGAACATCAGGAGGTAGGGGTTATGGGAGCTCTTTTAAGAGTCTGCCTGCCACACATCTTAAGCCAATTTAGACTAGTTTTGGCTGTTTTTGAATTTTATGTACTTGGGATCACACATTATGTGTTTGCTGTCTGTCTTATTTTTTCCCCTCTCATTTTTGTTCATATACATACCCAGTTATCTCAGATCATTTACTATGTTTTTAAGATCCATCTATGTTTTGCATGTGGTTATATTCATTTTTATTCCTGTTCATTATTCATTATATTCATTTTATTGTATGAAAACTATTAAATTATTTTTTCATTCTAATATTTAGTTGGAATATTACTGGCTTTGATTGTTTCCACTTTTTTTGCTATTGCAAACTATGCAATGATGAAAATAATTGTGCATATGTCCTGATGCACATAGTTTCCCTATTTTCTGGAACTGTGCTTCTCAAGCTTCAGTGCACTTAAGAATCATTTGATAGACCTGTTGAAACCCAAAATCTGGCACCCAACCCTAGAGTTTCTGTTTCGGAAGGTCATGATGGAGATTTGTATCCTAAGGTCTTCTCAGGTGACGCTAGCGCTGCTTGTTGGGGTCCACACTTGAGGAACCAGTGCTGTAGGATGCATTCTTGGGTGTGCGATTGCTGGGTCAAGAGTATTGGTATTTGTTAATACACATTTCTGGTGAATTTAACATTTTTTCCTCATGTAGACCATTTCTCTAATAGTTCTCAGTGCCTTAAAATTCACTTTGTTTGATATTACCATAATCACATTAGCTTTTTTGGGGTGATTGATTTATCTTTTTAAAAAAATCATTTTACTTTCAAGCTTTTTATAAACTCCAGTTTCAAATGCGTATCTCATAAAGGGCTTATAGCTAATTATTATTTTAAAAAAATCAGTATAACAATCTGTTTTTAGCTTGACCATGTCGCTAATTTACATTTAATACAATTACTAAAATATTTCTTTGAGTTGGTTATATTCTTATGTCGTTAATATTCGTTTCCTTATTTTATATTCCCCTTCTTATTTTTTCTATATATACACACATATACATACACATACACATAAATACATATATATTCACAGTATATAAATAACACATATTTAAGAGTTTGCAAGTTATAAATTTTTCTCTTCCAAATATTTTAACATATGTATTCATGGCTGTACGCTAGAGATTTTACTATGCACCTATGATTTATCAAAGATTAATAATTATCTTTACCTGAATTGTCCTTTCAGAAAATGTAAGGCTCTTAGATTACTTTTTACTTAATTACCTGGTTCCAATTTATGTGTTCTTATATTATGTGCTTTAATTCTCTTCCTGTATATTAAACCCTGTAAGACACTTTTAATTTGATTTTCTATAATCAATGTTTATTTAAATTTATGACATATGTACTGTTTTCTTTGCTTATCATGTCTTTCTGAATTTCTTTTTTTTTCATTTGTCTGACTTACTGATTATTTTTTTATTGTTATGTTAATCACCATACATTACATCATTAGTTCTTGATGTACTGTTCCATGATTCATTGTTTGTGCATAACACCCAGTGCTCCACGCAGACTGTGCCCTCTTTAATGCCCGTCAGCAGGCTAACCCATCCCCCCACCCGCCTCCCCTCTAGAACCCTCAGTTTGTTTTTCAGAGTACATCATCTCTCATGGTTCGTCTCCCCCTCCGACTTACTCCCCTTCATTCTTCCTCTCCTGCTATCTTCTTCTTCTTTTTTCTTAACACCTGTTGCATTATTTTTTTCAGAAGTACAGATCTGTGATTCAACAGTCTTACACAATTCAAGCACTCACCATAGCACATACCCTACCCAACGGCTATCACCCAGCCACCCAATCCCTCCCACCCCCCACCACTCCAGCAACACTCAGGTTGTTTCCCAAGATTAAGAATTCCTCCTATCAGTGAGGTCATATGATACATGTCTTTCTCTGATTGACTTATTTCACTCAGCATAACACCCTCCAGTTCCATCCACATCATTGCAAATGGCAAGATCTCATTC
>NW_027397104.1:11040422-11092860 GCF_003265705.2 Callorhinus ursinus | reverse complement strand
TGTACTTTGTCAAATGCTTTTTCTGCATCTATTGAGAGGATCATATGATTCTTGTTCTTTCTTTTGTTAATGTATTGTATCACGTTGATTGATTTGTGGATGTTGAACCAGCCTTGCAGCCCAGGGATAAATCCCACTTGGTCGTGGTGAATAATCCTTTTAATGTACTGTTGGATCCTATTGGCTAGTATTTTGGTGAGAATTTTTGCATCCATGTTCATCAAGGATATTGGCCTGTAATTCTCCTTTTTGATGGGGTCTTTGTCTGGTTTTGGGATCAAGGTAATGGTGGCCTCATAATATGAGTTTGGAAGTTTTCCTTCCATTTCTATTTTTTGGAACAGTTTCAGAAGAATAGGTATTAATTCTTTAAATGTCTGATAGAATTCCCCTGGGAAGCCATCTGGCCCTGAGCTTTTGTTTCTTGGGAGATTTTTGATGACTGCTTCAATTTCCTTAGTGGTTGTAAGTTTGTTCAGGTTTTCTATTTCTTCCTGGTTCAGTTTTGGTAGTTGATACATCTCTAGGAATGCACCCATTTCTTCCAGGGTATCTAATTTGCTGGCATAGAGTTGCTCATAATATGTTCTTATAATTGTTTGTATTTCTTTGGTGTTGGTTGTGATCTCCTTCATTCATGATTTTGTTGATTTGGGTCCTTTCTCTTTTCTTTTTGATAAGTCTGGCCAGGGGTTTATCAATCTTGTTAATTCTTTCAAAGAACCAGCTCCTAGTTTCATTGATCTGTTCTACTCTTCTTTTGTTTTCTCTTTCATTGATTTCTGCTCTGATCTTTATTATTTCTCTTCTCCTGCTGGGTTTAGGCTTTATTTGCTGTTCTTTCTCTAGCTCCTTTAGGGTTAGGTTGTGTATTTGAGACCTTTCTTGTTTCTTGAGAAAGGCTTGTATTGCTCTATACTTTCCTCTTAGGACTGCCTTTGCTGCATCCCAAAGATTTTGAACAGTTGTGTTTTCATTTTCATTGGTTTCCATGAATTTTTTTAATTCTTCTTTAATTTCCTGGTTGACCCATTCATTCTTTAGTAGGATGCTCTTTAGTCTCCATGTATTTGAGTTCTTTCTGACTTTCCTCTTGTGATTGAGTTCTAGTTTCAAAGCATTGTGGTCTGAAAACATGCAGGGAATAATCCCAATCTTTTGGTACTGGTTGAGACCTGTTTTGTGACCTAGCATGCGATCAATTCTGGAGAATGTTCCATGGGCACTAGAGAAGAATGTGTATTCTGTTGCTTTGGGATGGAATGTTCTGAATATGTCTGTAAAGTCCATTTGGTCCAGTGTGTCATTTAAAGTCTTTATTTCCCTGTTGATCTTTTGCTTAGATGATCTGTCCATTTCAGTTAGGGGGGTGTTATAGTCCCCCACTATTATTGTATTGTTGTCAATGTGTTTCTTCGCTTTTGTTATTAATTGCCTTATATAATTGGCTGCTTCCATGTTAGGGGCATAGATATTTACGATTGTTAGATCTTCTTGTCGGATAGACCCTTTAAGTAGGATATAGTGTCCTTCTTCATCTCTTATTACAGTCTTTGTTTTAAAATCTAATTTGTCTGATATAAGGATTGCCACCCCAGCTTTCTTTTGGTGTCCATTAGCATGGTAAATGGTTTTCCACCCACTCACTTTCAATCTGGGGGTGTCTTTGGGTCTAAAATGAGTCTCTTGCAGACAGCATATGGATGGGTCTTGTTTTTTAATCCAATCTGATATCCTGTGTCTTTTGATTGGGGTATTTAGCCCATTTACATTCAGGGTAACTATTGAAAGATATGAATTTAGTGTCATTGTATTGCCTGTATGGTGAGTGTTACTTTATATTGTCTCTGTTCCTTTCTGATCTATGCTGCTTTTATGCTCTCTCTTTGCTTAGAGGACCGCTTTCAATATTTCTTGGAGGGCTGGTTTCGTGTTTGCAAATTCCTTTAGTTTTTGTTTGTTCTGGAAACTTCTTATCTCTCCTTCTATTTTCACTGACAGCCTAGCTGGATATAGTATTCTTGGCTGCATATTTTTCTCGTTTCGTGTTCTGAAGATATCATGCCAGTCCTTTCTGGCCTGCCAGGTCTCTGTGGATACGTCTGTTGCCAATCTAATGTTTCTACCATTGTAGGTTACATATCTCTTCTCCTGAGCTGCTTTCAGTATTTTCTCTTTGTCTGTGAGACTCGTGAGTTTTACTATTAGATGTCGGGGTGTTGACCTATTTTTATTGATTTTGAGAGGGGTTCTCTGTGCCTCCTGCATTTTGATGTCTGTTTCCTTCCTCACGTTAGGGAAGTTCTCTGCTATTATTTGCTCCAATATACCTTCTGCCCCTCTCTCTCTTTCTCCTTCTTCTGGGATCGCAATTATTCTAATGTTGTTTCGTCTTATTGTATCACTTAGCTTTCGAATTCTGCCCTCGTGATCCTGTAGTTGTTTCTCTCTCTTTTTCTCAGCCTCTTTATTTTCCATCATTTGGTCTTCTATATCGCTGATTCTCTCTTCTGCCTCATCTATCCTAGCAGTTAGTGCCCCCATTTTTATTGCATCTTATTAATAGCCTTTTTGATTTCGACTTGGTTAGATTTTAGTTCTTTTATTTCTCCAGAAAGGGTTTCTCTAATAAGTTCCATGCTTTTTTCAAGCCCAGCTAGTATCTTTAAAGTCATGATTTTGAACTCTAGGTCCGACATCGTACTAATGTCCGTATTGAGTAGTTTCCTGGCTGACGGTACTACTCTTGTTCTTTTTGCTGAGGTGATTTTTTTTGTCTTGTCATTTTGTGCAGAGGAGAATAGATGAATGAGAACAAAATGCTAACAGGATAACAACGTCCCCAGGAAATATACTCTATACAAATCAGAAAAGACCTGAAACCAGGGGAAAAGTAAGGGAAAAAAGAAAAAAGAAAGAGAAAAGAAAGAAAAAAAAAGAGAAAAAGATAAAAACAAAAACAGAACAATACAAAAAAACCAGAATATGATCAAATATGATCATAGGTCAGTGCATAGGTCAGTGCCACACACTAGATTTTGGGCGTATTTTGGTCTGTTAGAAAAAAGTGCCTCCTAAAATTTTAAAGGAAGAAAGACATATATGTACAAAATAAGGGGTGATACAATGAAGGGATGGAAGATGACTGTAAAGATGAAAAGTATAAAAGATTTTATAAGAGGAATTGATAAGATAAGAAGTTGTTTGAAAAAAGAAAGAAGATTTAAAGAAAAAAAGAAAAAAAAGGGAGAGAATGTGATCAGGCAGGAGACTAGAACAAAGCCATACACTAGTGATTTAGGGTATATTTTGATCTGTTAGAAGAAACTGTATCTCAAAATTTTAAAGAGAGAACAACTTATATATATTTATATATGGCAAAAATAAGGGCAACTACTATGAAGGGATAAAATATGACTCTAAAAATGAAAAATAAAAAATGTTTTTTTAAAAAAAGGGATTGATAAGATGTTGGTTGAAAAAGGGAAAAAGGAAAATTAAAAAAACAATTAAAAAATTAACTTTAAAAAACTAATGAATCATGGTAAAAAAAGCCATGAATTCTATGTGCAGTATTCCCCTAGCGCTGGAGTTCTCCCATTCTCCTTGATCGGTAAACTTGGTCTTGGCTTGCTGGCTGTTCGTGCTGATCTTCTGGGGAAGGGGCCTGTTGCCATGGTTCCCAAATGTCTTTGCCGGAGGCGGAATTGCCCCGCCCTTGTGAGTCTGGGCTAAGCAAGCTGCTTGGGTTTGCTCTCAGGAGCTTTTGTTGTCTGCAAGCTCTGGTACAGCTTTGGAGGACCAGGGTGAAAATTGTGGGCTCCCAATCTCCACTCGGAGGAGCTGAGAACTCGGGGCCCCACTCCTCAGTGCGCCCCCAGAGAAAAGCAGTCACTCCCGTGTCCCCAGTCTCCAGCCGCACTCCGTGCTCCCCTGGCCTGTGACTGAGCGTTTCTATCTCTGGCACCCAACCCCGTGTGGAGTCTCCAAACCCAGCAGATCCCTGCGGTGCACTCCCGCGCCGCTCCTCCCGGGGGAGGAAGGGGAGTCTCCCCGGCTCTGCCGCTCGTTGGGTCCCTGCTGGAGGAGCAGTGGCCCGACTGGGCCACGGATCACAGTGTATGGCAACCCCAAGCTGAGAGCCCGCGCCTCGGCTCCGTCTCTGCAGCTGGCTTCCCCGCTCCGATACCTGGGAGCTCTGCCGCACTCAGGCACCCCCGGTCTTTCTGTGACCCCGAGGGTCCTGAGACCACACTGTCCCGCGAGGGTTCCATCCCCCGCTTTCCCACTGGAGCGATGTCCCCCCGCGGAGCCGACTTCTAAAAGGTCCGATTTTGTGCTCCGCGGCTCTAGCACTTGCCAGAAGCGGCCGACGGAGGCCCCTCCCCCACCGTCTATCCTCCCGAATATCGCCTCGGATTCACTTCTCCGCACGTCCTACCTTCCAGTAAGTGGTCGCTTCTCTGTTCAGAGAGTTGTTGCTACTTTCTTCTTCGGTCTCCTGTTGAGTTCGTAGGTGTTCAGAATGGTTTGATCCCTATTGAGCTGAATTCCTGAGACCAGACGAAATCCAGGTCTCCTACTCCTCCGCCATCTTGCTCCGCCCCCCTTTCTGAATTTCTGACCTTAAAATCTCCATGAATGTGGTCAGACTGGGTGTCTTATGGTCAATACCTAATAATACCAGTGTCTGGATTCCCAATGGGCCTCTTTCTGTTTTCTGTTGTTCCTTTTGGTTTGGCTCATTTTGTCTTATGAGTCTTATTATCTTTTTGTGTTGGACATTTTATTCAAAAATTGCTTTTAGAAATAACTTGAGGCTGAGCATGGTGTTTGTTTGTTTGTTTATTTTGTTTTTCCCAAGAGGATCGAACAGTAAGAGCCATCGCAGCAAAGGAATCCAGTTGAAAGGAGTAAGGGACTCTTTACAGAGTGTTGTGGGGTAAGAAACCAACAAGGGATGTGGAGTTACTTAGTCTAGTTTAAGAGGACATGGGGAGGTAGCAGTGGAGGGCCACCTGCGAAGCTTTATTTGGACATGGGTGCAACTCCTGCTTGAACTGCAGCAGTGGAGGATGCAATGTCCTGATTTCTCTGTCTCCCCATCCTATGAGGTCCTGACCATGCTTCCCCTTGTCCAAAATCAATTAGAAGCCAGAGAACATGGGAGCCTGAATGATGTTGTCAATTAGGGGTCAGTGACACTGACACAAAGAGCAGGGAAGGGAAGGGCAGAAAGTAAATCTGGAGAGCAAATGCGGAATAACAAGTATAGTGGATGTAGTTTTGCTTCTTCTGCTCCTTGCTAGGGCCAACGCTCCAGTTTTTCTGGGGCATCTAAGTAACCTATTGGAATAAAGCCGAACTTCTCACTGTCAGGGTGGAGACGCTCCAGGTCTGAACTCAGAGGGGTGGTGACTCACTCGAGGCTCCTATCTTGGTGGGTACTGTATGCCATCCTCTGCTCACTTAGTCCACTAAAAATAAAGCGTCAGGTTTGGCTGCCTTCAGGCAATCTGTACAGTATCCAGGGCAGAAACAGGAGTTAGCTATAATGTTCTTTGATCTCTTCCTGATTGCCCACTTCCTGTAACATTCATATTAGAAATTTTGGGGGGAGGTGGGGAGGACCTTACTATTTTGTTGGTTTCCAGTAGAAAGGTTGGGTAGGGCCTGGCAAGTCATGGCCCATGGGACAAATCCAACCCAATACTTGTTTTTGTAAATAAAGTTTGATTGGAAAAAAAACCCATACCTATTTATTAATATATTGTCTATGACTCTATTCATGATGCAGTGACAGAGTTGGATAGTTGAGCTAGAGACAGTAGGACCCACAAAACCTTAATTCTTACAATTAAGCCTTTTACAGAAAAAGTTTGCTAAATTCTGCTAAACATGCCCATCATTGTCAGAAACCACCCATCCTTCCCACAAGAAAATTCAAAACATATATAATTCACAGTGTGAAGCATCTTCATACATACCATGTAATTAAATTTTAGTGGCAAAGTTGATTGAGTTGAGTTTCTTTTCCTTATTATTATAGATTTCTCTAATGATGGTGATATTAATGAGATGTTCAGGGCTCAAATTGAAGTTAATTGGAAGGAAAATAAGTAGAAAGAAGTGTAGATTACTGGAAAAAGCTAATCAAACTGCCATTGATAGAGATAAATGGAAAACTATAACTTTAAAGTGATTAAAAATATGATTAAGGGATTTAATTAATGTACACACAAATAAATATTAGGCTTATAATCATTTAAATCATGTTTTGATAATATCTAGCACCCACTATGTGGCTGATAATGTGCTAGGATTTTTATGTGCACTATCCCAATCAAGTTCCAATCTCTGTTGAGTTAATTATAATTCTTCTCATTTAACAGATGGGTAGACTGAGTTCCAGAAAGTTTAACCAATTTGATAGTGATCTCAAGCTTGCAGGTATAAGTCTTGGGATTTGCATCCTCTTTAGGGTAAAAGCTTCAGAAGGACCATCAGGGGCCATTTCATGTACTTCCTTTAGACAACAGGATTGTGCAGCCCCAGCAGGTTTTTTTGTTCATGTTATAAATGCAGGGACAATCCCATCTCTGACTTTTTGATTCAGTGGCATATTGGAAAGAAAAATCAAATGGCAAAGGCAGAAATGTTTCCTTCTAAGAGATAGTAGGACAAATCTGATTGATTTGGGCTGAGGTATACTGACAATTCAACAGTAGCCAGCTGAAATTACCTTTCCAGCTGAGCACTGTCGTTAGCCTGGACTGCCGCAGGAATCCTTCATGGTGTTTCAGAAGCAACACAAGTCTTTGAGGTATCTTAGGACTCTGTTATGTATTTATTATGTTCATGAATATGAAAGAAGTGGAGGACATGTTGGGAAGCTTCAAATAAACTACAGATAGGCTCTGGGAACTTATAATTGCGTTTTTTAAAAGTTGTATTTTATGTGTACTCTTTATAAAACGTTTCTTCCCCATCAATTCCTAAGAGACTCTTCCTTAGCCTGAACTGAACCACTGGGAAGTTTTTTTGTCTCTTAAAATCCAATGGATGTTTAGGTTTCAGTGCCTTTCTAATGTCCTCGATTGCTTTCCAAGCAAGATATTTGTACTTAGGACTTTGTTTTGCTTTAACTTTGGCAAAGATTTGCCCCGAGTCTGAGGCCAAGAAGGAAATAATTTAGCTCCTGGAAGAATGACTTCATCTTGTCTGGTAAGTCGCAGGAAATGGGTTTGTTCTGGTAGAAAGATTACAGGTTACACTTCGGCAGCTGTCAGTACTGCAATAGATATAAAATGGTTTTATTTTAAAAATAATTAACTGTAGAAACAAATGCATAATTAAATTCTAAATAGTGTTGTACCAGTAGGTGTGTTTACCTATTGTAATCAGCCTGAGGTGAAAGAAGAACCAGTTAGGTTACTGAACCACCAGAATACAGCCAGTGTTAGAATCCTTCATTCTTTCCTTCCCAATTTTCTGCTCCACTGTCCCACTTTTTTACTTCTTAGTCTTGAAGAGAGAGAAATATAGGGGAAGACATGGTAGAAAAAGTCAGAGAGGTTGGTACTTTCTAGCAATGGAAACCCAAGTCTTAGGACATCACTGGAGAATCTGTTCACTTGGAGATTCCAATATGTGATCTCCACATAATGTAACACGAATGATTACTGAATGTTGATCTATGTGTTTTTTAGAATGTGTCTAACAAACATACAGTCAAGTGCATAAAGTCTTGTCTCACACAGCTTGAAAACACTGAAAAATATTTTTGTGAGTTACCTTTACATTTCCTCTCTAGGACAAAGATCAAATAGAGGGATGACCTACAGTAATGAAATGGCCTCTTAAAGGTGGAGAAAATGATTGGAGCAAAAATATATCAGTACATTTAACTTTAAGTTTGCTTGCAATGATTGGTTCAATTTCAGACCCTCTTCTGGTTCATTACTGTTCTGGCACACACACACACATCCTTACCCAAAGGTTACTACTATCCCGAAGGTTCCACCATCATAGATTAATGTTGCCCACCTTGGAAAATTATACATATGGAGTCACACAGTATATACTCATTTATGTCTTTCTTCTTTCATCCGTGAGATTCATCCATGTCATTGCATTCGGTTTTAGTATGTTCATTCTCACTGTGTGACTGTACTACACATTATTTCTTAATTTTACTGTTGAAGGATATTTGGCTTGCAAGTCTGCCTCTAAGGCATGTGAAGTCATGGACAAACTGTTTTTTTTTTTTGTTTGTTTGTTTTTGCAGGGTCTCTGCCTATATAGATGATTTGAGTAAACATGAATTATAACATTTATGGGCTCATATGAATATACTGATTTATCAATAAAAAAGAATATACTGATTTATCAATAAACATTTAGAATAATAGGGAGAGAAGAGGTACTTACATATTTGTTTATTGTCCAATCAGCAGTCATAAAGATTCTTTATAATATCCAGATATCTTCTTGATAAGGTCCAGGAACTCTGTCTTAATGTTCTTTATTGTCACATGTTTTATTCCTGGCTAATGATTTTGTTCTTAGCACAAGGAAAAGTTAGCAACACTGTTACTATCTGCAAGGCCATGGCTCTTCAGAACCTGTTGATATTGAAACACTATAGGTCTTCTTGCCTTGCATTTCCCTAATACCTTTTTATTAAATCCTGGTTACCTTATCACCCATGGTCTTGCATCACCCATTGTGTCATCTGTGAACATTGGCTTCCAATGCCTCTGTCAAAGGTTGTTGCTTTGCTTCATTGATTACGACCACACATGCAAGTCTTATCCAGAGTATGCAGGAAAGTATCAACAAGAACTCATTTTCTAGTCATGGTAAATTTACCATTGAGAATTTTATAAGATAAACATAGAACAACACATCTTGTAATTATGTCTTCTCTTGTAGCCTTTTAACTATAATCACTATAATCCTATCTTTCAGTGTTGGTTATAACCCCTGCGTTGTACATCCACCCACCATTGGGGATGATAGGCTAGGAGCCTATCAACTTGTACAAAAAATGTGGTTCCTGTTCATACAAGGAATATCCTTCTCTTGTTTGGTACAGCTTAAGAACAATCAAGGTAAGAATCAAGAGGACCCACTGGCATTACAGAGCACTGCTCTGGATAGCCCTTGGAGGAGACAGGCATGACCAGCCCTGGAGGACTTGCTGATATGCCATACATGTTCTGTGGAGATGGTCGATAATTATACTGGGTGTTCATGGTGGGATGTGTGCTGCAGGTGCAATAGATAAGAAGTGGGACTGAGGTAAGAGCTGGGTCTACATAGGTGGTACAAATGCAGAGGTTGGCAGTGGACTCTTAGTAGCCTAGAGCCTGTATCTATCATGTGCCACCCAAAATTAGTGTATTAGCATCATTCTGGTGACTCAATCTCTTATGACTCTATAGAAAAAAAAAATGCCAGCCAAGGAGTCTGGGACCTCCTTGGGGCATCTGGTCAACCCCATGAGTGGGCTAGAGTGTTGGAAAGCACCCAGGAGAAGGGAAACAGAGTAGGACCCGTAAGTCCTAGTTTGGGCTTAGACACCCCATGTGGATGGCAATGCCAGCTCCAGCCAATCCTACCCACCAGAAAGATACAGATAATTTCAAGGAAGTCACTCCAAAGCATGGGGTTCCTTGAGGCATTGCTAGGTACAGCCCTGCTTGTCTAAGGACAATACTGTTGGGTTGTTGCTGGTTTTAACCATTACAAATAAAGCTGTTAAGAATATTCTTGGTGCACATATGAACTGATTTCTGCTGGCCCTATACCTATGGTGGAATTGACTACAATTATTTAATTATAACTGAATATAACATGAATGTTCACTTTAGTAGATGCTGACAGTTTTCCAGAGGATTTGTATCAAGTCACATTCCCAGAAGTTTGGCAATATCAGATCTCTACATCCTTGTCAACATTTGGTGAGGTCATTGTTATTATTTATTTTAAAGATTTTATTTATTTATTTGACAGAGAGAGAGAGCACACAAGTAGGGGAGAGCAGCACACACAGAGAGAGGGAGAAGCAGGCTCCCCACTGAGCAGGGATCCCAACTCGGTACTCGATCCCAGGATCCTGGGATTATGACCTGAGCAGAAGGCAGACACCCAACCGACTGAGACACCCAGGCACCCCTATTGTTATTATTTAAAACAAAAAATTAGCTATCCTGGTGGATTCAGTGGTACTTCATAATGGTTTTTATTCAGATTTTTCTGATGAATAATGATGTAGAGTACCTTTTCATACTCTTATTGGTCATGTTGATATCTTTGTTGATGATTTTTCTTTTTCAACTCTTCAGTTTTTCTATTGAGTCTATTCAGTAGAAAAATGGCCTTTTTTTTCTTATTGCTTTGTAGATGTCTTTTTCTTACTGATTTGTAGGAGGTCTTGATATATATCCTTAACACTAGTCTTTTATTGGTATTTATATTGCATATATCTTTATCCTGTGTAACATTTGCATTTTTATTCTCTTAATGGTGTCTTTGAGTAACAGAACATTTTAGTTTTAATACAATCCTACTTATCAACATTTTCCTTTATTGTTAGTGCATTTTTCTCCTTGAGAAGTCTTCGTTTAACCCAATGGTATAAATATACTCTGTTTTCCTGTAGATGTTTTATTATTTTTTATTCTCACCATTCCAGTTGTTCTGGCATCAGTTATTGAAATGAGCATATTCTATCCCCCCTCTCCCCCAGCGTTGCACTGACATATTTGTGGAAGAGCAAGTGAATATGTGAGTATGGTTCTGGAATCTCTTTTCTGTTATGATAAATCTTTTCCTTTTAACCTTTTGTCAGTACCACAATGTTTCAATTAAGATAGTCACACAAGAAATCTTATTATATGGGAGTGTATTCTCTCCAAATTTATTCTTTTTTCTTAAATATTTCCTCCATTCTCTTGGTCTTTCTGACATCATTCATACCTTTATGTTAGGATTCCATCTAGGATAATTTTTCTTATACTTGAAAACTTCCTTAGTTTTTTCTCTTTCAGTGTATACATCCTGGCAATAAATAAACTTAGATTTATTTGTCTAAAATATCTGTACTGTGCCTTCACTTAGGAAAGATACATTTGCTAGGTGTTGAATCCTAGATTATCAGGGTCTTATTTTTAGATGGTTTCAAATTATTTTCAAGAAGTGTTGTTTTGTTTTTTTGTTTTTTTTGGTCGTTATTTGCTCTCATTATTTCTGATGAATAGTTAGCTGTGGATCTTATTATTAGTCCTTTTGAAGATAATTTTATTTCCCTCTCTGGCTGCTTTACATTTTTTTTTAAATTTTAAAACAGCTTTAGATTAACAGAAAAGTTACAAAGTTAATACAGAGAGTTTCTGTATTCCCTGTATCCAGTTTCCCCTATTATTAACATCTTACCTATGGAATGTTGGTTACAATTCCTGAGCCAATATTGACACATTATTAACTAGAGTGCATACTTTAGTTAGCTTTTCTTATTAAAACTGTCTATTAAATTCTTACTCTCAGTTGTGGTTATATTCGCTGGTGAAATCTTCCATTTTGCCCCCATTTTCTTGACATTTTAATCATAGTTATTTTAAAACCTCTGTCTAGGGCGCCTGGGTGGCTCAGTTGGTTGAGCGACTGCCTTCGGCTCAGGTCATGATCCTGGAGTCCTGGGATCGAGTCCCACATTGGGCTCCCAGCTCGGTGGGGAGCCTGCTTCTCCCTCTGACTCTTTCCCCTCTCATGCTGTTTCTCCCTCACTCGATCTCTAATAAATAAATAAAATCTTAAAAAAAAAAAAACCTCTGTCTAATACCTCCAATATCTGTTCTACCAGTGGCTGTTTTATGTTTTTGTTTTTGTTTGTGGTCATGTGGTCTTCAATCCTGGTATGTCTTTTGATTGCATGCAGGACATTGTGTATGAGCACTTAGATGATGTTATCTTTCTCCAAAGAGTTTGGTTTTCTTCCCACAGGCAGATAAAAGAAGGACCAGTTATCTTACTAGAGTCAAGACTTGGGTTCAGCCTTTCATTGGACAGTTTGTCCTTTTTATTTTTCTTTAATGGGGGCAACTTTTTGGGGGCAAGTCCTTTCTCATCTGAAATTTTGGATTCTTTACTGGGAGAAACTTCACCTTGATAGGTCTTGAGCCCTAACCTTATCTTTCCAGCAACAAAAAAACATCAGATACTTTTGCTCATCATTTTAGCCTCTTGGCCCAACTTTCCACTTGTCTTCTTGGTGACTTGCATGTACAGCTGAGATGTCAGCTAATATCTCATGGGGAAATTGCATGTACAATTTTCTAACTCACTTTTGTGTAGTTCCTTCCTGTCTGTGGTCTTGGCCCCGCAAATCTGGGCATCTCTAAATTCTCACTTCTCTCTCACCAGCCTGATAGAACGGCCTCCAGCTCCAGATTGCTTTTGGCTTCTTTTTCTTGGGTTACAAAGTGGTAAATGCCTCGGGGAAAAGGCAGAGGCAAAAGTGAGTCTCATCTCAGTGAGCTTACTTTCTGTCTGTGATATCGATCTTTCAAGTCCTGTCTTCTTTGGATGATTTATGATGGCTTCAAATATTCATTCATTCATTCATTTTTGTATTTATTCAAAACAAATCTGCTTTTATTGTTGATCTGAGAGGGAGAGTTAATCTGAGGCATGACACTCCATCATGGCAGAGGTGGAAGGAAGTCACGGTTTTTCTTAAAATAATCCTTTGACCATGCCATACCAGGGCGTTTCGTTGCTTCCAGTTAGTATCTAGTTCCAACTTTTTTCCATCTTTTTGGCCGCTATATCTGGATCCCTTCTCTCTTTCTTTCCTCGAGCTTTCTTTTTTTCCTCTTTGGCAATAACAAATTCCTCTGCTTATCTTATGCAGAGTACTGCTGCTCTTTTTTGTTTGTTCATCCATTTGTGGTGGTGTTTTTGAAGCCTTGAACTCTGTTGTCACCTTAACTGGCAGGATCCATTATCCACCCCAAGCTTTTAACTTCCATGTGAGGGCAGTTTCTACTTTAAGAGGAACTCTAATTTTGTTGTTAGAAAATTCTCTCCCTCCCCCTACCAAATTTCTACAAGTGTTTTTCTATATAAATGTTTTTATATAAATGTTGCCTAGTTCCAAAGAGAAATTGAAGGGGCTTGACAGAAGGAAGTCAAAGTCCTTAAACCTAAAGTGTATTTTTTGTTTTTATCTTGCTCTCAATTTGAAGAGCATTGTTTCATGTGTGTATTCCACTATGTTCTAAAATCTTAGAGAATATTTAAAACTTCGAACCTAACTTGAAGCTTCTTAAAGTTA
Organism: Callorhinus ursinus; assembly: GCF_003265705.2. NCBI lineage: Eukaryota > Metazoa > Chordata > Mammalia > Carnivora > Otariidae > Callorhinus > Callorhinus ursinus. Next base: position 11,079,521 of record NW_027397104.1, on the reverse strand, counting down.
AAGGAGATTTATTTATTTATGTATTTACTTACTTTTTTAAAAAATTTACTTCTAACTGAAGCATTGATACTATGAATAATGCTTTGTTAAGCCCAAGTTCCTTTCCATTTTATTTTCTTAGGCTACTGTTCTGGATTCACTTAGATAATTTATCGTTTGAGCAGATTCTCCATGTGTATATGCTGTTCACTCATTCAACAAATGTTCTTTGAATGCTAACTCAGTGCCGTGCTCTGTGCTATGTGTTAGGCATGCAATGGTGAGCAAAACACACATGATCTCTGTCCCCATGGAGCCTGCTGTTCTGTGGGGAGGAACAGATATTAATAAAATGACATAAAAATGCAACTACAAACTACAAACTGGAAATTGTTGAAAAGTAAATGTGCAGCCTCTGTGAGAGCAGAGAGGGATTACATCTTGGCTGGGAGTTGCTAAACAAAGCCTCGTTATGTTGAAATTTTACCCAAGGTTACATGTAATTTGTGTCATTACCCTGAATAGCCAGCAAGGTGAATGATTTTGTTATAACTGAAGTCAAAGCTTTTTTTCTGAATGTAGCATAAAATTTCTAATCATCACGAGATCATCACATTAATAAAATTCCAGTGCATAGGAGGCATCCCACAAGCCTACATATTGTATGGCTAGGATGTTCTTATTTTAAATATCACTCTATTTAATGGCATAGGTGGGTGGTACAGGGATAGAGAAAAAGAGAGTTCTTTGTTGCATAGTACTAAGTAAATTTAGATAGTGTATTATTTTAAAATTTTATTTATGCTTCTAGCTGGTGTTGATAGGTGGAAAGAAGGATGTGCTAATACTTTCCAGGGCAAATCATGTTTACTCCTGGTCTTTGAGCATGAACTTCAACATATATGCAAAAATGCTGAAAGTTGAATACCTCAGAAGAGAATACCTGCCAAACACTATGTAACTTGAAATGCTACTAATTTTGCTCTTACAACTTTGCCAAGGGAACACTATGAACAAAGGGATGGAGGCATGAATGTGTGTAGTATTCTCAGGGAATGGTGAGCACAGCAGTGAGTACAGAGGCAGGGAGAAGGGAGTGGAAAAAATAGTGTACCCAGATTACGGGTTGAGAGTTGTCTTGCTAAGAATTTGTAGTTATTAGGGGAGCCACTGAAATAAGTGTGCATGTGGCAGGGAAGATATCTATTATTTGGTAAGATTGCTTTGAGAAACCTGAGAAAGTGGATTGAAAAGAGGAGAGCTGTGGACTGTGCCACGGTGAGCAGGTAATGTCTGGAAAGGGGTGATGCTCAAGAGTCTCAGAAACATCACCTCTGATTAAAGATAATCTTTGTTTTTTATTGTTTTGTTTGCTTTTTACTTTTGGGAAAATGCTCAGTGACTTTTAATAAATCGGATAGGATTTATTAAAGATACTAATTAACAGATACTAATTAACAACAATTGATCTGCATTTAATAATTGGGGGTTCCTTAGGTGACTTTCATATTACTTTAAGCATTATATGTTCTGACTTTTTGCTTTTGATTCCTTCAAGCCGTGCTGCCCACAATTGAAGAATACATAATGTAAATATGCAAGGAAATCGTCATCTTTATCATTTGCTCCTGAGCCTTGGACAGTTCTGATGTAAATCATTTTAGAAGCTTCCCTAATTAAAATGGAAACGCATTGTGTCAGTTTGTCTGAAGGAACTAGAGTGATGTACATTTGAATGTTTGTTTGAATATAGCTTTTAGGCTATTGACAGAAATTTGAGAAGGAGGCCAAGTTTAGCAGCATGGGCCCAGAGAAAGACCAAAGCCAGGCATGAATATTTACTGACAGGTGGTTAAGCAAAACAGCCACTCTGCTGTTTGTCTTTTCACTGTCCTGGATATTTGCTTCTTATTAATCTTTTAGGATGTATTCTTCCTTTGCTGAATCCATTACTAAACAGAGAACAGACATTGTGTTAGCATTGTTTGTTCTTGCTCAGGTTGATGGAGAAAAAATATGTTGGAGGTAGTTAAAAGAAGTTGTATTACTTTTCTAATTATGTGCATTTACAAACAGAACAAGATTTCTAATAAGACACCCTATATTTTTAGTTGTTTTTACATGAGGAAAACGTATATCTTAACACTAGATTGTTGAGAATGATATCACAAATTCTTTAAAATCTGCCCCCTGCTCCCTGGGAGTTTTAATAGAATTATAAAAGCTATTTTGCTGATGAGTTTTTGTGATAAAAAAAATACACTGGGCTTTGTATTTCATGGGCCAGTTAAGGATTGCTATTCAAGATGATTTTGCCATATTTATCTGCTGTATTATTGTCCTATAATAATGAAAAATTATATTGTTTTATTAAAATTAGATATCTGTAATTTTCTCTCTTTTAACAATCTTGCAGTTTAAAGAGTAGCTGAGGCCCAGAGAGTTTAAGTAACTTCCCCAATATCAATAAAGACATTGATATTCAAATTGAAGTCTGTCTCCAAAGATGCCATGTTTTCTAATACACCCTGCTGCTTTTTCACAGAGATAGATGTCATACCAAATTATTTTCCTTCTACTAAGGCGAGGAGGATGAGGCATGGAGGAGTTGTGTCTTGACAATATGAAGCACTGTGACCTCGTTGTAATAAAAAATGGCAGCCAGTCTTTCAGTGGCTTGCTCATTAGTGTCTCAAAATAAAGAATTCAGTTTTGATGGCACATTCTTGGCAACTAACAAAAAGAAACAAAATACAAACATTTTAAAGTAGTCTTCTACTGATACTTCTATCTGAGAGATTTATACTTTTGTCTTCTTGTTTTCCCAAAGTGTCAGTTTCAGGAAAACCAAATCTCCATTTCAGTTTGACCCGAATGGGTTGTGTGAAGCCTTGTCACTTACTGCCTGATGGATGATGTCATGGTGAGTGACATGTACAAGGATGGAGTCAGTGATCTCAAACTTTCCAAAGCTTGATTTGTATTTTAAGAATATATATGTCTAGCCAAAAGGAAAGATACATTCAGTGGCAAAGAAGCAAATTTTGGCATTTTAAAAAGCCCATATTGTTAAATTGTACAATTGAAACTATATCAGATTAACAAACTACAGCCACTCAGACCAAATTTCCATCATCTGAGACCTGGTTTTGCATGGCTCCCTAAGTTAAGAGTGGTTTTTACATTTTTAAAGGGTTGTAAACCAACCAACTAACCAACCGAACAAATGAACGAATGAATGAACTCAAAAAAGCAAAGTATAATATGTGAGAGAACTTATGTATTCCACAAAGCCCAAAATATTTATTATCTGTTCATTTGTAGGAAAAGTTTGTCTATCCCCGAACTATACAATGAAAGTTAAGATATCTAAACATATACCAATTCTATTCCATGCAGCTAGCCTTAGAGAAACAATAGATTTGTGCTTGAATCCTATTTACTGCTTGTGTGAACTTGGGTAGAATATGCAATGTTCTTGAGGCACTCTTACCCATTCTTGAAATAGGTATAATATTATCTGTGTCATAGTGTAGTCAGAAAGATTCTGTATGTGAAGAAAGTTTTAAGTGTCAAAGCAGATTGCAAAGTAGGATATAAGGTATAGTCTCATCTTTGTAAAAACATGTTTATTTTTATGATTGTATTCACATGAAAAATGCTGGGAACATAGCCACTGAATTGTTACCAGTGGCAAATGCTAGAGAGAGTGAGAATAAACTAAAGATGTTTACTCTTTATTTTATATAGTTCTGTATTCAATTTTTAAAAGTACTACTTTGTTAATTATGGATTAAAATAATTTAAAAGCTTTTGGTGTACAATAGGGATTGGCTAAGTGTTGATCCTTCCTTGTTCCTTAAAGAAGGGTAAAAGATGCTCTTGATGGCTGATTCTAATTTGTGGATTAGAACAGCATTAAGGAAAAGTCTTAAGTTTAATACTAGAATAGCAAAGCTCAGATTTTTTAGAGAATAAACATATAAGTGTTTTTAAAAGGTACTTTATCATTTAACAGTTTGTAATGTCTTGGCTTCTGAAAGAAAATCAGTTGGAATATTTCACTTCAAATTTTAGCCTCTATATTGCTGGATGGGGCATCCTCAAATAGGGTGCCTTCCTCTCTGCATCTCAGTTGGGGGAAAATTCCACCACTAATGTGTCCTTCTGGACTTTCTTTTATCCCTGAAGTCAAATTCATGGAAAGCTCAGTCTAACCTCAGTGGACCCAACACTTCTGTTATTATAGACTGTTACTATGACTGAAATTATTTCTGTAATTAATAAGAAATAAAATGCATAATTAGCCACCTCTCCTTCCATTATAGCCCAATAGGGCTCCTTCAGGTCTGTAAAAATTTCGGGTTCTCTTAGGCAGTAGGCAGTGCTGTTGGTCATGGTTTGGCTTCATCCAGATATACAATGTAAATTGAAAGAGCCCAGTTTCACTTGAAGTTGAGGGAACATGCCCATCAGCATCATTCCTAAATTCCATGACTTTTTACTAATGCTGCTTTGACTGGTAGAGTTCCAAGACATTCGAAATCTCCCCCATTCAATATACTCAAACATCCTCGAGGCCCCCACAAGCTGAAAGATCCTAGGTAATGTCAGTTGAGCGCTTGGTTAACCCTTGTCCTCTATAACTGCAATACTCTTTTGCTGTTTGCCAATGCACAGGCCCTGCTTATCATTCCCTATAAATCCCACTCTTTCAGGACCAGTTTGCCTGCCACAGATTCCTCTCATACCTGTAAGTAATTCTGATTCACCCTCACACTTGATCTTCCTGAGGTGTGGGTTATCCCTGTTCACCATTGCTCTTGCCTGCCACTCCACTGTCTCCAGGAGTACCATTACTCATCTTTTTACCTGTTTGGAAAAGTCTTTCTTTCTTGGAGATGTTTCTTTTCCAGGATACAGTGCAGTTGATTTAATTTTATCGCTCAGCTCTCTTGAACAGGATTGTCTCAATGGTGTGACTCTCTCCTGTCAAAGGGACAAAAATAGTCTAGAGAGGGGGAAGGGAGATGCGTTGGTTTAAGTTCAGGTATAATTTTACTTTGCTTCCACTCAAGACTCTACTAAGGCCTGAAGAATCTCATTCCTCACCTCTCAGTGGCTGTCCCTCAGAATGCTCTGTTGTCTTCCTGAATCTGACCCACCCCCATCGCTGCTGCTTCTCAGCCAGGCCTTCAGTCATATCTCTGGTCTAAAACTGTGAACAAGGCTTGGGCCTTTCCTGTAGGAACTTTGTTTCTCAGGAAAACTTTGGGAGAGATCTAGTTTTCTGATAGAGTTCCTCTCTATTCTATGACTTTCTAATTTAATTTAATTTATTTATTTGAGAGAGAGAGAAAGAAAGAGTGCATGCCATGTGGGGTAGGGGGTGCAGGGGGAGAAGCAGACAGAGAGGGAGAGAGAGAATCTCAAGCAGACTCTGTGCTTAGCTCAGAACCCAATGTGGGGCTCGATCTCATGACCCTGAGATCATGACCTGAGCTGCAATCAAGGGTTGGGGCACTTAACTGACTGAGCTGTTCAGGCGCCCCTGTGACTTTTTTTTTTTTAAATCTTTAAAAGTTTTTTAAAATTTATTTTAGAATACTTTGCTTTATTAAAAGCTGCAAAAGATAGTATGGATTTCTCATATATTCCTTGCCCAGTTTTCCCTATTGTTAATCTTACATTACAATAGTACATTTGTCACAACTGAGGAACCAACTTTGGTATATTGCTATTAACTACTCAATACTTTATTTGGATTTCACTAGTTTTGTGACTCTTAAGGAGATGTTTTTGCCAAAACACAATAAATATATGGGACAGTTTTGCCTGTTATATTTTGGATTCAGCTCTGTTCCTTTCTTTTTTTAAATTATTATTTATTTTTATTTTAAAGAGAGAGAGAGGTTGCATGCCCATGCCAACATGAACGGGGGGGGGGCAGAAGGAGAGGGAGAGAAACTCAAGCATACTCCCTACTGTGCAGAGCCCAAATGGGGGCTCCATCCCATGACCCTGAGATCATGACCTGAGCTGAAACCAAGAGTCCGACACTTAACCAACTGAGCCACCCAGGCACCCCCAGCTCTGTTCCTTTCTAGGTAACTTGGGATGATGAGTTGCTTCGTTGAAAATTAATTACAACGTTCTCTAGGTGTGTCCTGAACAAATGATTTGAAAGGGGTGCCATTAGACAAACATTATTTTTTCACACAGCAGTTCTTTGCATTTTTAGAACTCCAAAGTAAGAGGACAGGTTAGAGTAATCTGAGTTTTTCTTCTTTTAGTGAAACCTTTTGCTGAGAAAGAGCAGGCTGAGGCAGCTGTCCAAGTTGCTGTCCCTGCCTTGGGGTTTTATGGGAATGATGCTGACCTCGGGCAAAACTGTAGTGACTGGGAAAGCAGTAGGGGGCTAGGTAAGGCTTACAAATGGGAAAAAAAAAACAAAAATCATTTGGATTTTTGGAGAAAGCTGAATGAAGTGAAACCGGGATCAACTTAAAAACACATAAAACTATTAAAGTGCCCAAAGGGATTTGGGTTAGTGGTCATAGAAAATCTTGTATATTTACTGTACCTCCTTTAAATGTAAAATCCATCTCTGTAAATGTTCTGAAGATGCTGTGTGTGTGTGTGTGTGTGTGTGTGTGTGTGTGTGTGTTTGAGCTGGCAGGATGACATTTATTGAGCAAATAAATATTGAACAGCTATCTACCTGTGGACTAGGTACTGGAATAGTTACTGGGGATACTGAATAAAGAAGGCATATGTGCCCTCAAGAAGCTTATGGACTGGCTGGTGGTGAGCTTACACATGTATAACCTAGCAGTTTTTCTTTTTAACTCTTTCTCTTTCTTTAATTTATACTTTATTTTATCTGGCATGGCAGGAGATGTCCAGCTATTGGCAATATGACCATTGTCCTAAGTTTGTCATTATCTGTTAAGAGAGAAATATAAATGCAAATTATCACCTTCATTAACAAACATTAAGTTCTTGCTATCTATAGCATTTTGCCAACCATTAGGCCAACCACCCCCAAAAAAACCCAACCTCAATATAAGACATACTCTATCCCTTTATTACCCACTGTATTATTCTAAAAAGAAAAATAATGGTGCAAGGTAGCCTTAGTTCATTTCAAAGACTGTTACAGATTTCAGTTCTCAGGGATATTAGAAAACGATGCAGTCACTCCTAGCTGGAACTGGAGGTGAGACTTTATGGAGGAAATCTTCAGATTAAGCCCAGAAATAAAACCTGATATATGCACAGTGTTCTCAAGGGTTGAACTAGACCAGCCAAATTTATTAAACACTACCCCTTTTCTTTGGTGTTGCTCATTTCTTTGCCTTCATATGCCAAGATGACTAACTGATTATGGTGAACCATCATTCATTTCTCATTGGCTGAATTAGAGAAATGGTTAAGATAGATTAAGATGGGCAGCAGCAGGCCATGCTACCCTGAGAGTTGAATATAACACAGCAAGTGTGGAAATTATCCTGGTTTCTTCATTTCTCTGGGTTTCAATGCAGGCCTTGAAATCCCCTGGTTGTCTGGATATTGTGCCACAATACAGACTTTTGGCCTGGAGTCCTAGGTAGAAATGAACACTTATTTTGTGCCTTTTCTTGATGTCTCCAAATGTTGTTTTACCCATAGGATATAACTGGAGAATTTCTGTCATAATTATCATAATATTTTAAGTTTAGTTTTCTAATAGTATTTGTCACATGCATTTTTATTTTTAAAATATAAATCGCACATGATTTACTATGTCATAGTCATATATATGTATATGTGTGTATGTATATAATTTTCCACCCCCTAAAGAGGTGAATTTTTTAAAGGAAATGAAAATAAAAATTTCATAGGGTGTAGGGCAGAGCAAACGCTCATCACAGACTTAATCTGACAAGTCTCTTTCAAGAGCCTGTCCACAGATTGAAGATTCACTCTTTGCTCAATTTGCATCCTTGGCCCAATAAATGTTTTATGACCTCTCTCTATGAGCACTCACAGCCAGAAGGAGGTAATGCAAAATTGATCTGTATATTAAAACTGCTGAGCCAAGCGGGCTTGCTCCTGGAATTACACTGATTATGTGTATGTGTGATTCAACAGGCCCTATTGAGACACCATAGTATTTGAAAAGACACCCATCAGCTGCATTTTTCATACACACAGTTTCTTCTTTTCCTCCCCCTCTTAACCCTCTGGACCAACTCTTATATTCACATTTTTAACTCCCTTTGGGCTCATGAATAGCAATAAGTGTTTTCAGAGAAGAAGATGCTTCACCATTATGCTCAGCAGTCTGTTATTTCTAGAGTACAAGGAAGGACATGGACCTTTGAATCAAACACACAGATGTTGGAATCCCAGCTTTACCATTTATTTGCTATGAGGATTTGGACACATTATTATATCTCTCTGGGCCTCATATTGCTATTTTAAAGTAGAGATAATAACATCCACCTGCCCGAATTGTTGCAAATTTAACTGGTATAGGCAGGCTTTGACTGTCTGCGAATATAAAATGAAGTCCATTTTCTTTAATATCCATCTTATGATGGTGGAGTTAAGGCTGGCATGATAGATCCCCTTAAAGCATGCCCTAATTAGTTTCTGGAAATGATACCAGGTTCTCTTTTACATGGGCTAAGAACAGATTCATTCAGGTTTTTCATTCTGTACTTTTTTTGGCAAGCTCCCAAGATATTCACTTATATAACAGTTATTTCTATTGATATCTATTTTGTGCTAGGAAATTTTCAGCACATGGATTACTAGTGAACAGGATAGAAATGGTCCTTGTTTCCATGAAACTTACAGATTGTGGCAGGTAAGGGGTGAGGGAGTCAGACCAACTAGATAAATAATTATAGATAAGGACAAATACTTTGAAGGAAAATAAGACAGAGCAATCATGTAGAAATTGTGTAGCAAGGTGGTATAAAGGAGCAACATTAGAGATGGCAGTCAGGACACTTTTCTAAGGAGTTGATATGTGAGCTAAGATGTAGAGGGTGAGATGGAGCCTACTAGGTGAAAATCAGAAGGGCAGGAAGAACATTCCATATTGAAGGAGCAACAAAGGCAAAGTTTTGAGAAAGAGCCACCGAGTTAGAGCAACTGAGGGAAGAGGAATATGATTCTGGTAATTGTCAATTCTTTGACACTAGCCGAGCATCTTATAACTCAACTCAGTTCTGACACTATCTACATGTGAGATAGCATCAGATTCCACAGGTTAAAGGTTCAGTCCCACAACGCTCAACACTCCCCCACCCAACCTTGCACTTCAGATGCAGGTTGTTACTTCTGCTTCTGACTGACTGGCTGCTGTAAATCAGAGGTTCCCATGACCCGCTCCTTTGGTTTGACTAATTGCTAGAACAGCTTACAGAACTCAGGAAACCAGTTTACTCACTAGATTACTAGTTTATTATGAAGGGTGTCAAAGGATATGAGTCAACCACCAGATGAAGAGATACATAGGGCAAGGTATGGGGAAAGGGCACGGAGCTTCTGTGCACTCTCCTTGCACACTACTCTTCCCGAATCTCCATGTGCTCACCAATGAGGAAGCCCTCTGAACCCTGTCCTTTTGGGTTTTTATGAAAGCTTCATTATATCGGCATGATTGATTAAATCACTGGCCAGGGGTAATTGATTCAACCTCCAGCCCCTTCTCCCTTTCCAGGGAAGTCAGGTGAGTGAGACAAAAAGTTCCAACCCTCTGATCACACGGGGGTTACTCTGGTGACCAGCCCCCATACTTAGATGACCTAGGGGCTTTCCAAAAGACACCTCATTAACACAACAAAAGACACCTCTGTCTTCTCATTGCTTATGAAATTCCAAGGGTTCTAGGAGCTCTGTGCCAGACATGGAGATGAAGAGCAAGTATATGTTTCTTATTATAAATCACAGGGAGTATAAATAAAACAACAAGAAAGGGATAAGGTGGTACAAGGTGAGTCTGAGAATTGTGCAGGGGCCTGATTATGTTTGGTCCTGCAGGGTATCAAGGGGCATTTAGAATGACTGGAAGATATGGCATGTTTTAAGCAGGTAAACCACATGCTCTAATTTACTTTTTGAAAAGGTAATTCTGGCTGCTGAGTGTGTAAGGATATGAGTACAACAGTGGAAATAGGGAAAATATTTTGGCTATTACCATAGTCTAGGTAAGAAAAGATGGTGGCTGTTTTGTTTAAGGAGGTAGAAGCGAAGAGAAAAAGATGTGAAAGATTTGAGATCTACTTTGACCTAGAACCAATATGACTTGTTGATAAAAGGGCAAAGGGATGAAAGGGCAAAGAGAATTCAGAAGTGATACCTAGGTTTAGTTATTTAGTAGTATTTATTTAGTCATATTATTTATTTAGTAGTAGTATTTTCCTGGTTATTTAGTAGTACTTGCTCACATGAAGAAGGGATAAAATTTTGTTGGCAGTGGCTGGGTGGTATAGTACAGAGCATGAGTTCTGTTTTTTATAAGCTATGCCTAGTCTTTTTATAAGCTGTGCCATGTCAAGGAGTTAGATATACAGTCTGAAATTCAAGGTTTAGAGAGTGTAGGCGATTTAAGTTTGAGAGTTATGAAAATAGGTATGATATTTAGAGCAATAGATGTGAATGAGTTATTAGGGAATATGAACGGGAGATAAAGAAAAAAGTTATAGGATCAATCCCTAGAATACTCTAACATTTAGAAGTTGGCTACAGAAGAGAAAAAGTAAAGACTATTGAGAAAGAGAATCAATGAAGTTGGGAGAAAATGAAGTAATATATGATGTTCTGGAATTCAAGAAAAAAGGTTTTTAAAAAGGTAAGAGTGTTTGAATGTACTGCTAAGAAGTGAAGCAAGAGGAGACAGAGAAGGAATTACAAAATTTGGCAGCATGGAGATCACGGACAAGATCCTGATGAGCTATTTCATTGGCATCATTGATGGTCAGAGAGTGAAAACCCAACTGAAGTGAGTTGAACATAAGGTAGGAGATAAGGAAGTAGATATAGACAAGAATTTTGAGACATTTGGCTGCTGAAGGAAGTAAGGAAAGGAGGTACTCTTTGGCAGGAAATAAAAGGTCCAAAAGGTTTTTTGGGTTTGTTGTTTCTTTGTTTTTTCCAAATGTCAGATCTAGAACCTGTATATTTGCCAATGTTAATAACCCTTAGAGAAGAATAAATTCATGGTCTTGGAGAGAGGGAGTCATTGCCAGAGTGAAATCTTTGAGAGAGCAAGAGAGGATGTCTATAGAACACAGGTGCTTCGCCTGGCATTTGTTAAATAGGGATTGGTCTTCCATTGTAGGAGAAGAGAAAGCAGAGGCCATAGGTTCATTTTGTGGGAAAGTGAAGACAATTCCCTCTGATTATTTCCATTACCTCAGTGAAGTATAAGGCAAGGTTATTATTTAAGAGTGAGCAGGGAGGAAGAGGGCTTTTGGAGGGTTTGAGGAGAGAAAAGAAGATGTGAAATAGTCTCTGGGGGAAAGGGAATGTCAGCCTTCAAGGAAATGTTCTAGTCTTGCTGGGCAGGCTTGAGTATCCTTGGAAGAGAACACGAATTTATAGACCTATTAGTAAGGGGGGGGGTGCCTCTGCTCCTACAAGGCTTCTTGGGAATGCTACTCAACACACAAAAGTCTACTGGTGGCTACTGCTGTCACTTCTGTTCTGGGAGGTGCTCTTTTTGGGATCCCATTCCAGACATAAAAGGAACACCCACAGAGCAAGATTAAGGCTACAATTTTTCACAAAGTTTTGTATCTGGTAGAAGGAAGTAATGATGGTATGAATTTAAAATTTTTTATTTTTTAAGAATTTTTTTTAATTTATTCATTTGAGACAGAGAGATACAGAGCGAGCAAGCGAGAGAGAGAGCAGGAGCAGTGGGGAGAGGCAGAGGAAGAGGGAGAAGCAGACTCCCTGCTGAGCAGGGAGCCCGATGTGGGGCTCGATCCCAGTACCTGGAGATCATGACCTGAGCCAAAGGCAGATGCTTAACCATCTGAGCCACCCAGACGCCCCTAAAAGTATTTAATATAGCTACTCTTGCAGTTCACAGGAGCATTTCCCGGGAAGGTCTGGTGAGTATTTTGATGCTTATAAATCAACTCGCTGCCATGAAGGTAGTAAGGACCAGTTTACCCTTTCCAAAGAGAGTGCCCTTGAGAGTGACTGTTCTATGTCCAAGAACCACATACTCAAAGGAGATGAAAATACTCCATTCTCATCCTAGCCTGGGGTGGGTCTTCGAACTCTCCATTTTCTGTCCCCAGAATTTTCCTCTTCCCAGGTTGACTGACAGTAGTAATATCAACTCACACTTGAAGAAAGTCTGTCTTAACGAAAATCGATGTAGTCTTCCTTAATGATCTGAATGAGATAATATTAGTGTATTTGGATTATTTTCTCTAAATGACATCATGTATAGAGCATCAGTGGTCAAGTCAGATCACATACTTTTTAAGTCAACTAATAGTAACTCAAGGGGGAAACCCATGTTTGTATGCGTTTCTATAGTTCTCTCTATCTCAGCTTCACATTTCCTATTTCAGCTACTCAAGAACATTCGCAATTCCAATGAGCAATAGTATTTTTTTAAATCTACACACAGTCCAGGAATACAGTTTGCAAACACACAGTGTTTATGCAGGGCAATTTACATTGCCAAATAGAATTCATGGCAGTGAATATTTTACATTTTTTCCCTAAAGAAAATATGTGTGTGCTGGTTTTATGTTTTCAGAATTATGGCTCATTCAAGAGGTTCTCCCCCACCCCCCCAATCACAATAAATGGTTTCTGTTTCCTTCCATAAAGAAGAAATGACGTCTCTTTGTACATTGATGGATAACCCCAGTAACTTTTAAATAGCAATTTCTGAGGTCTCAAAAATGTTTAGGGTTGAGTTGCAGTCTAAGGGCCATGCTAAATGCATTTTAAAGATCACATATTTAATGTGGCTAGCACATACCTACAAAATAACAGGGGCCCTGTCTTACAGATTTTAAATTATATCCAAGGAGATATAAAGTTTTGTTATAAGTTGATCATATAGTGTTCTGGTACCTAGATCATAGGTAGATACCCAGAGAACATGTAGATTCTTTTACCTATAATAATCATTGTTACTTTCAAAACACAAAAATAAATTACTGTATATTACTACTAGTACAAGTGCCTAAATTTGTATTACATACTGCATTTCTGCTACTTGATTGGCTCTTCTTCAGATGCTTATTACCCCAATTTATTAAAAATTGGCATTTGGTATAAGACGGATTTGTCTTGAAACTTTCCCAGTGGATCTATTTATCACAATAGCTTAATTTAACTTCTAGAACATATTAAAATAATTAATTATAATAGGAATTTTTTATGCCACTTTATTAAAAGATATATTGTTGGCCATAATGAGAATCCAATTTAGTGAAATGTTTACACCGGTGGGGTGATTACAGTAGGGTCAAAGAGTGAGAGAAAAAGAGAAAGAGAATTACAATAAATGACAGCAAGAAAATAAAGCACTAGAGTATGGCCATGTAGGTTAGCAACTATAATCATAGAAAAAGAAAAAAAAAGGAAGATGTCTTTAATGACTGGAAACAAGAGGTAATTGCAAATAAGGCACCAAACTCAAGGCTGCTACATAAAGAACACTATGAAGCAGAAGATGCTGGCCTATTGTGGAAAACATCAGTATTTCTGATATTCCTTTATTCCTTCATTTAATCATTTACACATCAATCCTTGAATCATGTTTAGATGAGAAGTTGATGTCTAAGTTCTGAAGAAAGGTAATGAAATAAACTTATATCTGGTTATATGTTTTTTTCTTTAGAGACATTGGCATACCTGATTGGTAATGACACTTAATTCTACCATTTTACAAAAGATTGAGGCTGCAAAACGATAAAACTCCTAGTAGATAACATAGAAGAAAGTCTAGGGGCGCCTGGGTGGCTCAGGCAGCTTGAGTGTCTGCCTTGGGCTCAGGTCATGATCCTGGATCCTGGGATGGAGCGCTGCATCGGGCTCCCTGTTCGGCGGGGAGTCTGCTTCTCCCTCTCCCTCTGCCTCTCCCCCCTTCTCTCTCTCTCTCTCTATATATATATATCACTAACTTGCTCTCAAATAAATAACATCTTTAAAAAAAATCTAGATGACCTTGGGTGTGGTGATGCCTTTTTAGATATAACACTGAAGATATGATCCATGAAAGAAATAGTTGATAAGCTTGACTTTATTAAAATTACAAACTTCTGCTCTGAAAAAGATAATACCAAGAGAATCTGAAGACAAATTACAGACTGGAAAAAATATTTGCAAAAGACACATCTGATAAAGGACTATTAGCTAAAATATAAAAAGAGCTTTTAAAACTCAATAATGAGAAAACAAGCAACCCAATTAAAAAATTGGCCACAGACCTTAACAGACACCTCACCAAAAAGGAGACACAGGTGGCAAATAAGCACATGAATAGGTGCTCCACATCATATATTTCAGGGAAATGCAAATCAAAACAGGAATGAGATATCACTACACACCTATTAGAATGGCCAAAGGTCAGAACACTGACACCAAATGCTGACAAGGGTGCAGAGCAACATAAACTCTCATTTATTGCTGGTAGCAATGCAAAATGTTACAGCTACTTTGGAAGACAGTTTGGCAGTTTCTTAAAAAACTAAACATATTCTTACCCGATGATCCAGCAATAGTGCTCCTTGGTATTTACCCAAAGGAGTTGAAAACTTATGTTTACACAGAAGCCTGCATGTAAGCATTTATGGCAGCTTTATTCACAATTAAAAAATTGTGGAAGTGACCAAGATGCCCTTCAATAACTGAATGCAGAAATAAACTTGTACATCCAGACGATGGAATATTATTCAGTGCTAAAAAGAAATGAGCTATTGAGCCATGAAAAGACATGGAGGAAACTTAAATGAATATTATTAAGTGAAAGAAGTGAATCTGAAAATGCTACATACTGTATAATTCCAACTATTTGACATTTTGGAAAAGACAAAATTATGAAGACAGTAAAAAGATTAGTGGCTGGCAGGAGAGTGGGGATGAAGGGAGATGAATACGCAGAGCACAGAGGATTTTTAGGGTGGTAATTATGTATGATATTATAATGACGGATATATGACATTATACTTTTCTTTAAACCTATAGAATGTACAGCGCTAAGAGTAAAGCCATGGACTTTGAGTGATTATGATGTGTTGATGTAGGTCCATCTTTGGTAAAAAAAAAAATGTACCGTTTTGTTGAATGATGTTGATAATGGGGAGGCCATGCATGTGTAGAGACAGGGCTAGTGAAAAATCTCTGTACTTTCCTCGCAGTTTTGTTGTAAACCTAAAACTGCTCTAAAAAATGAAGTCTTAAAAAAAATCAGGCCCTCGACACCAAAAATCCATATTGTCTTTGTTCTACTGGATAATATGGCTACTGTGAAAGGGAGATGTGCTGACTCTAAGTGTAAAACACATCCCAGATTTTGAAGTGTTAGCAATAATAATAAAAAATATAAAATATCTCAATTTTTATGTTGATTATATGTTGAGATGGTATTATTTTGGATATATTGGGTTAAATAAAATACATTATTAAAATTAATTTCACTAGTTTCTTTTGCTTTCTTTCAATGTATCTAATAGAAATTTAAAATTATAGTACAACTTAAAGTATATTTAATATATATTTAAAAGGATTTTATTTATTTATTTATCTATTTAAGAGAGAGAGAAAGCACACAAGCAGGGGGAGGGGCAGAGGGAGAGGGAGAATCCCCAATGCGGGGCTCGATCTCAGGACCCTGAGATCATGACCTGAGCTGAAGGCAAATGCTTAACTGTTTGAGCCGCCCAGCCTCCCCTTAAATTATATTCAAAGACAGTACTGCTCTAGACCATTCTGTCCCCAAGTAATAACTGTTGGAAATAATATAGGAAATTAAAACACACATGCATAGGTATTTAAGAGAGGTTATGTGACTTTTAAAGTGCAATCCACACTTCTCAAAATTAGATAAATTTACGGATTATTCTGATTCTGACTTAGAATTTATTTCTTACAGATTTGTTTTACATATTGTGTTGACTTTTTTTGTTTATCTCTCCTAGTAAATTAAGAGTTTCTCAGTACATCTCTCCCTCCCTTCATTTTTGTTCCCTACTCTCCATCCTGTTTCAAGGATTTGAAAAGGGCTCCATACATGACACTCCACATGGTACATTTTGAGGCTCCTTTGAGAAACTATGACTCTAGAGTTGGATCTCTGTTTCTCACTGCGGAGTTGTTTATAGCTTTCTACTCACAGCCATCCCTTGGGCCCTGCCGTTCTGACTTTCACCACCACCTCCCATCCCTCCTTCCCTTCACCCTCTGTGTGGTATGTGCATGTATACTTTGGATTTTGTGGGTTTTCAGAATGTGTGATGTCTAAGAGTGGAAACTAGTCTAGGTTAAAAAGCTTTTATAAGAAGTAAGTTTTCAGACAAATGCTGTAGAGGATTTTGTTGAGTATCAGTAAGGAACCCTGTTATGTCCAGCACTATTGACATGAATGAAACTGACACTTGGATACAGAAAATTCACTGAATATAAATTTAAATATTAAAGAATAATGAGGTTATTAAGTGCCTGAAAAATTGCTTTTGCTCATGCCCAGTAGGAATTTTCATGGGCATGGAACTATACAGCTGTTTCTGTATCTCTGAAATACTACAAAAGTTTAATTGGTAGTTGTATAATTGGGTGGAAATTTTAAAATTTTTTTTCTGTAGATTGAAGTCTTCACTTATTATTACAAACAGTCTTCGTATATTTAATAGCAACAAGACCCAGACAAAATGAAAATATCGCTAACTTAAGAAATGTGAGATATTAGTCAAATCTATAAATGTGGAAGGATCCGTTAAAAGTCCAGGAACGTTAAGGTTTTTACCCTCTACTTATTTTAGACAAAAATATAGTCACGATTGTAATTGCTTATATTTAGACTATATTATATATGTATCTATATGTGTATAGCAGTCTATAAAATAAATGGCAACAAAAGTTATGTCATTATTGAAATATCTTCTACATCTTTGTATTTGTGAAGTTAGACATTAATTTGGAGGTTTAATGAATGAAATATTTATATGCAAATTTACTGCATAGACTTCCCATTTATATGGGTTCCTGTAAATCAGTGAACAAGTCTTTTTGAGAAAAAAATTTTTTTCAATCATTGTTCTTAGGATATTCACTCATTATACTTGAGCTTGGGAATAGATATGTTTACACCTTACCTATCTTTTGTTCAGATGAAATTTGGAAATATTAAATGA
Source organism: Callorhinus ursinus (assembly GCF_003265705.2). Classification (NCBI taxonomy): domain Eukaryota; kingdom Metazoa; phylum Chordata; class Mammalia; order Carnivora; family Otariidae; genus Callorhinus; species Callorhinus ursinus. The sequence goes on along the minus strand of NW_027397104.1, from coordinate 11,062,161 downwards.
ATGTTTATTATGTGCAGGTGCTTCTTTCTATTTGCTTCATGGAGCCCCAGATATTGATGGTAGTATCATGGTTATGTATGAAAATGTCCTTGTTTTAAAGCATTTGGATATGATGGGACATCAGGTCAACAGTTCTCAATAGTTCAGGAGGAAAATAGGTTTTTTTACTTATAATTTTTTACCATACTTAAAATTTTTCTGTAAGTTTGAAATGTTTCTAAAAAAGAGAAGGGAAAAAAAAAAAAGACCGTCACTTGGTAGCTGTTTGAGCTTGGAAAAGCCACTTCGGTGTTCTGAGCTCAGTACCCCATGGGGATACTAATATCTTAAAAAGTTGTTTTAAGGATTGGGATTGTAAGTTAATTATAGATTTATGATTTCCTGTTTCATTCAGTGGTTTATAAGTTGTTTGAGTCATCATTTACTTTGATGTTCAAATTGTCCCATATTTGCTAGTGGGAGTCCCTTCTAAATGAAAGCCTATTTTAACATCCTTGCAACAATACCATTTTATGATTTTAAAAAATATTTAAATTACATCAGTATTTCACATTAAAGTATACATGAGATAAGGGCATTTTCAGACATCTCAGGATAGAGATCCAGACAGTGGTTTGCAATCACACAAAACTATTATAAAATCCCTGAAGAACCACCTTGTTACAGAGGATGCAGCACCTGTAGGAGGTGTCTGTGATAGCAAGCATTGGAGCAATAACCTCAAGTGTTGTTTGCTCTATTCATAGGTGGTAGGCAGGGATAACCCTCTGATTTGAGAAAAGAAAAAGAAGTTTCCTGACTTATTTCAAAAAAATATTAATCCCATAGAAAAGGAAAATCATGGTTAGGAAAACAGAATTCTAATATTTTTGCTTAGAATTCTCTGGAAATTGAAGAGATGAACAGAAGGAAACATGGGTGGGGGGAGGGGTTGTAATTTCCTTCTTTTTCCTTTCTTTAGGACAAGTCAGACTGAAGCTACAGACACATGATGGTATTTCTTAAAGACCTCCCCAAATAGGACATTCCATAACCTTCTCAATCCATTCAACATCTGCTGATACTTATAGCCTGGAATTCTATGTCTCTAAATTAAGCATCATGTGCTGCTTTAAGATGAAACCTGCTGTTCTTGTTCTGTAGTCAAAGAAAATAAAAATTGTGGTCATCATTCTCTTCAAGGTGTCTGTAAGAGCGTAGTTTTCAAATTTATAGTTGCCTTGTTCATTCTCTACTTCCAAGGGGAAGGGACCTAATATTTTATGGATTTCTACTCTTTGCCAGAGAGGCAATTTTACTAACATTTACTGAGTAATTACTATATGCCAACGGTGGACCTTATCTAATTTGTTGAAAGTCTGGATAGAATAAAAGGTTGGGTAAGAAAGAATTCTTTCTCTGCCTATTCTCGAGCTGCAACATTAGCCTTCTGCCTTCACACTCGGACCCAGATTGGAACTTACCCCATTGTGTGGGTCTGGACTTCTTACCTTCCATAGTTGCATGAGCCAACTCTCATAATATCCATCCATCCATCCATCCATCCATCCACTATCTGGCTAGCTCCTGTTGGTTTGGTTTCTCTGGAGAACCTAATACAGTTAGCAAGAGGCAGAGCTTAGAGCCCAGGCAGTCTTACTCCAGCATCTTTGCTCTTAACTAACACACTGGGCTGTCTCTGACCCAATAAACATTGTGTAATCACAACTCAGCAAAATTAGTGGGACTTTTTGTCTCCCATTTACAGATGAGGAACCCAAGACTTAGAGAGGTTAAGCAACTTACGGCGATCAAATAGCTGAGCTAGTAAGTGGCAGATATAAATTAAAAATTCAGATAAACATGGCTCCAAAGTCAGTGGTATTTATCTCCTAAATTAATTGTACTCCAGGCAGTTTTTATTTATTTGTTTATTTATTTATTTTGGAGGCAGGAGGGGGTTGGAGAATGTTATCTACAATAAGGGGCCTGCTCAGAGAGGAGCAGACATCATTACTCTGGCTGGACAAGAACTGTATTTTTCAGGTATATTCCATCATGTGGGTCCCAAATTCGATCTATAAAAGGCTGCAACGGTAAGAAGACTTTCGGCTCCCTTCTTAAAGAAAAGATAGCCGTTGCCATTTATCAAAGGCCTATTATGTGGTCAGCACCATTCCTAGGTATAACATAACCATATTTAGTTCCCATCAGGAACCTTTGAGGTAGTTTATTTTCTTAGGCTGGGTCTCCCAGAAGCAGACGCTAGTATAAGGATTCAAGTGCAAATGATACAGTAAGGCGGTACTCCCAGGAGAAACCAGTAAGGGAGGGAGGAAAGCCCGACGGAGCAGGGGAAGAAGGAAAGCAAGGATATGAATTCAGGCAAGGACTCACAGAAAGTGACTTCAGCCTGATCCCACAGGGGATATCTGGAATGTAAGGCATGCCTCAGGGTTTATCCCAGCCTGAGGCTTGGAAGAGTGTGTTCTTCAGCCACTCATCGTCTACCCTCCATAAGGGCTGTCCAGGCATTTGGGAGGCTGGGATATAAACTAGCAGGCACTTACCAAGCTCTGTGCTTAGGACAAGGGGCTTCAGTAGCCTGAAGGCAGCCCAAGGACGAACACTCACATGTGTGGGCATGTTGGAGACAAAACCATCGTCAAATCTAGGGAGAGTGCACAGAAAGAGTAAAGAAAACTGAGGGAATCTGGGTAAAGCCATGATGCTATGAAATGCAGACTTTGAACAGAGATCCATCCTTCTGATACCAACAATCTGTGTGCTTTGTCCACTCTCCTGTTTCCCCTACACTAGTCTGTCTTTATTCCTGGCTCAATTAGCAGCCACAGACCTAAGGGCTGAGTTACCCTATGTATCTTGGGAACCAGTAACACCTAAGGCAGTTGAGAGACTCAATAGACCCAATTCCATTTCCTAGAAAGTTTAGTAGCCTTCTAGGCTTATTACTGTAGAACTAGCGGTTTAACACCAATCATATATTATAATTTATGAAATTTTAAAACATTTTTGTAATTGAAAAGAATGAAATCTTGCCATTTGCAATGACATGAATAGAACTAGAATGGATTATGCTAAGCAAAATAAGTCTGTCAGAGAGAGACAAACATCATATGATTTCACTCACAGGTGGAATTTAAGAAACAAAACAGAAGAACATAGGGGAAGGGAAGGAAAAATAAAATGAGATAAAAACAGAGAGGAAGGCAAACTGTAAGAGACTCTTAACTATAGGAAACGAAATGAGGGTTGCTGGAGGGGAGGTGAGAAGGGGAATGTGGTAACTGGGTGATAGGCATTAAGGAGGGCACTTGATGAAATGAGCACTGGGTGTTATATGCAACTGATGAGTCACTGAATTCTACCCCTGAAACTAGTAATACACTATATGTTAACTAACTTGAATTTAAATAAAAAAGAAAAGAAAAAAAAACTTAAAAATTATAAAAATAAAAATAAGCCTCCCATAAGCTAGCCAGATCTCTGCCCCCTCAGGGCAGCAATGCCATTCATGTGTACTTTGGAGGACCTCCTTTTCCTGGACCTCAGAACATAGCAGCTTCTCCCTAGGTTATTTGTGCTCCTGATGGGAGAGATCCTGAACAAAGATAAGTCACCTCCCGCCAGAGAGACCAGATACCATGTGGATTTCTGACATAGGAATGCACAAGACATAGGAGATAGGATCTCTGAATTTTGGTTTTCTGAAAGTCTCCTTTATTTTTCTCTGACAAATTGTATTTATACTTCTCTAGACTTGAATTAAGTACAGCTTTGTGGTCTTGTGCATGCTGCAACTTGACAAACAGAGACAATAGCACTAAGTAAAGGTGTGAAGAACAACTTTACATTTTTATAGCATTTTTCACAACCATTGTATCCCGAGGCACTTCGCAGGAAGTAGCAACACCAGCTTTTCCTATAGGTCCTATTGGGGTGTGAATTCTGAAACCCAATTCTGGTCTTCTAAAGTTCATTTGATGGTGTGGGAGACTAAAAATAGTACTCTTACCTTTTTTCTTTCTTCCTTTATTTTTAAACATTCCTTTGAATTTTTTTCTTTGATGTTTTTATACCTCTCTCCTTTAAACAAATATTTCTTCAACATCCAGCAATGTACTAAGCAATAGGGCATAAAATGGCAAATAAGAGATAATTTTGAGTTTCACTTTTGCTACTTTGTGTCTAAGGTTTCGTTATCTATAAAATGGAAATTACGTATTTCCTATGGGGGATGAAATGAAGTGCTGCATATAATGGTCTTAGAACAATATCTGGGAGTCAGCTAATAATTAGGTATTGAGAACTGACTGTGTGTGTGTCACTGTTCTAGGGAGTATGAAAATGATACAGTGCTGCTCTCCTCAAAGAGCTTACTTCCAGTAGAAGGAGACAGATATAATGTAGAAATTGAACAAATTTAAATGCCAAAAAGAACAATGAATAAAATAAAATGATAATCCAGGTGGGAAAATTTTAACTGGGGTGTCCAAGGAGGGCATCTCCGATGAGGTGACCTTTTGAGTTGGGGTCTGAATGCTGAGGAGGCGGCAGCCATGTGAAGACCTGGGGTTAAGTCATTCCAAGCTGAATGTGCAAATGCCCTGAGATAAGAATGAGTTTACATATTTAAGATTCAGAAAGAAGGTATGTGTCTGGGACATAGTGACTGTGAATGAGTGTAGGAAGAGGAGCCTGGAGAAGTAAGCAGGGGCCAGGTCATCTATGACCCTCTACTCCATGGGAAGGAGTTTGTATTTTATTGTGTTTGCTGTAGGGAGCCCTTTTAAGCTGAGGGGTAGTGATTGGATTTATATTAGATTGGATTGACTTAATCTCCCTTCTGAATGGAAGAAAGACCATAATAGGGTCAAGCATATGGTAAAGGAGAACATTTGTGATGGTGGTCCAGGTGAGAGAAGACATTGCTAACTAAGTCAGAATTAGGGATGTATGTGATACATATAATGATACAATAATGATCAGATGTGGGATGCCTTTTTGAGGTAGAACTCATGGGGCTGGATGTGGCAAGAAAGTATCAAAATAAATCAAGGGTGATGGATTTTGTCTAGAGCAAATGGATTTTTCTCTGAGGAGGAAGACTTGGATTGAGCTAGTAGTTATGCTTGGGTCGTGCTAAGTTAAAGATCCCTATTGCACTTCTAAAAAATGAAACAGCCAAGTAAGCAGTTGGCTATATTGAGTCTTGAGTTTAGGGAAATTCCAGGGCTGAAATTTTGAAATTATCAGCAATTAGGTGACTTTTAAAATCATAGGATTAACTGAAATCCTCTAGAAAATAATAGCTACTATTTATTCAGCACCTGCCAAATACCAAAGACTGTTGTAAGTGATGTACATGTGTTAATTTGTTTATTTAATACTCATAACAATCCAGCAATGTAAGAAAAATTTTTTTTAAGATTTTATTTATTTATTTGACAGAGAGAGACATAGCGAGAGAGGGAACACAAGCAGAGGGGGTGGGAGAGGGAGAAGCAGGCTTCCCGCCGAGCAGGGAGCCCGATGCGGGGCTCGATCCCAGGACCCTGGGATCATGACCTGAGCCGAAGGCAGACGCTTAATGACTGAGCCACCCAGCTGCCCCAAGAAATGTTATTATATCAGTTTTACTGATGGGGAACAGAGGCAAAGAGAAGTTAAATAATTGCTCATATACTTACTCAGTGAAAAAGTCAGCATTTGATGTAATTTGGCCTCAGTTTCCAGGCACTAGAGTACGAGAAAAAGAGGGTATAGGATTCAGTTCTAAAGCAATTTAACATTTCAAGGTCAAATTAGAGGAGCTGGGGTCCTCAAGAGAACTGAGGAGGGGCAGTCAGTGGGGAGGGAGGAAGTCTAACTGACTGTGTGAGTTGTGGATGCCTAGATAAGTAAATTAATAAGTAGGAGATTAATGCATCAAATGTTACAAGAGCACCTGTTTTGGCACTAAATATATTAAATTTGGAACAATGCAAAGAAGATGAGCCCTTATTCCTGAGCAAAGGTGATATACAAATCTGTGAAGTGGTCCATGTATTTTTGTGGGCCCCTATCTCATACTCTACAGAAATATAAAATTTATATGGGTTAAAGATTTAAGTCTGAAATTCAAACCTTAAATCTTTTAGAAGAAAATATAAGAGAATATATTATGACCTGGGAGTAAGAAAGAATTTCTTAAATAAAAATAACCAATACTTATTAAGTACTTAAAATGTTAAGTGCAGTTACAATAAGTTAAAGATATTAACACATTTAATCCTCACAACAATCCTATAAGATTATCCCTACTTTACAGATGAGGCAACTGAAGCATTTAAGGCTAAGTACACAGGGTTGTACAGCTGGTGAAACATGGAGCCAAAACCCAGGCTAGCAGAAGAACTCTGCAAACCATGCATTTTAAACACCATGCCTTACTTAGTCCAAGATGTGATACAAGTATACATTCCATAAAGCAAAATATTAATAGACTTTAGTACATTTAAACATTTTTTTTAATCAAAAGTTATCATAGAGAAAAGACAAACCACCTAGTGGGAGTGTATATCTCTAACACAGGTAACCAATACATGACTAGGCTCCAGAATATATAGAGAGCTCTTAAAAAGATCAATAGGAAAAAGACAAAGAATTTCACAGAAAAAAAGGGCCAGAGGCCTGAACAGGCATATTTCACAGAGAGATAAGTATAAGTCATCTATCAACTAAAAGTTATTCAATCTCCTTAATAATTATGGACATACCAATTATAGTCATTTGGTTACATAAGTAACCATTTGATACTCAACAGATTGGCAAATGTCAAAACATCTGGTAATAATAAGCTTTGGTGAGAAAATGGAACAATTTATACTGTTCATGGAATGCGAACTGGTACAATTACTTAGGAAGACACTTTGGTGTTATCTGGTAAAATTGAAGATGTGTGCCGTCTAGGTCCCATTAGTATCACTGGTAAGTATTTGATCTAGAAAAAACTCATGCATGTTTATCAGAAGACATGTCTGAAACGTTTATGGCAGATTTAAAAAATAAAAAAAATGCAAACAAAGAAATAAAACCTGGAAATAGCCCAAGCATTCTTTGATATGGGAATAATGAAATGAATGAATTGTGATCTATTTATACTACGGAAGTTTCTCATTGCCAGTGCTGTTGCTATTGTTGTTGCATTGTTATTGTTTTGTTTTGCTTTGTTGTTTCAGATGAGAGGTATAAGAAAACTCTAGCATGCTGGTGCAAATAATTGAAAAGAAAGTGCTGAATTGGTGATACAGAGTAGAGGGAAAATAAGAGTAGAAATAAAGCCCTTAAGAAGGCAAGAGGAAAAGAGATTAAAAGCTCACATGTGCACATTGGACCTAGGAGCAGGCAGATGGGAGACAGGTAGGTGGACACCTTTGCAAGTTGTGAATGAGGTGGCGAGAGGGTGAGGTGGTTCCTCCGTTTACATCTATTTTTTCTATGATGTTTGAAGTTAAGTCATCCTATGGGGACACTGCAGGGAGACAGATTGTTGAAAAATTGAGGGAGGAGGGGAAGTGTAAAAGAAAATTCCCAGAGAACTGGAAAATGAGTAAGACAATTGTCAAGATATTAACACTCCCATATAGAAGAGAAACACAATGCTCAGAAAGATGAAATAAATTCGATGAAGTCCCCAACTAGTCAGTGACAAGGCTTGGCTTCTTACACAGGTCTTTTGTCTCAGCTCTGATATGCCTCAACTTCAGAGAGGCGGAAATTTGCTCCTTTTTTGGATCCTAATGATCCCTGGGATTTCTGGATGAATTGGAATTGTTTCAAAGGTCTATCTGCTCCAGGCACTATTAGGGAGATCAGATACCTGTCGTTTTTGAGCCTAGAGCATCACTGTATTCTCATTTGGCTTATTTTAAGAGTAAGACTACAGATACAAGCACTCATTAGTGCTTGTTCAAGGATTTTAATTTTCATTCATTTCTTCATTTGAAACATTGAGCATCTACTATATGCTCTAAAACAACCATGTGCCGTAATTATTTATGAGCACCTCTATGTGCTTTTGATTGATTCATTGAAAATATTGGGCATCCGCCAGATGTATTACATTCTAGTGTGGGTGGTGAAAAACAGGTAATTATTCAGATGGTGGTAAGTTCTATGGAGATAAATTAAGCAGAGTAAAGGGGTTGAGGAGGAGATTAGTAGCTTATATTGGTCCTTATAATAAATCTCTATCTAAATAAGTTAGAATGCTCTAGTAAAGAGGGGAAAGTGATGATTCTGGAAAGGGACAATTACTGGTATAATATTCTTGATTCATAGAGAGGGAGTGGTATCTGGTGAGCAAATGGAGATATTATATACAGATAGTTCATAAAAAATAGGGTGTAAGGAAGAACAGGGTCAGGTACAGGTATGTATGTCTGTGGATGTCTTGGTGCATGCTTGTGTAAGTTCTGTTTGATTGCCTCCATTTTCTCAGTGGACTAGGAAGCAAGTTCCATAGCTGTGAGTGAGAAGGAGATATAGGTGTTGAAAATTTGATAATAGGGATGCAGGTATTTAGTTGAAAAGTAAACAATTGTAAAGGAAAGAATATACTAGCAAATAATGCCTTAGATATATTTCTGTACAATTCTAAAGTCTGATTTTTGTGTCTTCAGCCTCCTCATCAATATTAAAATCTTATTGTAATTGAGACAATTGTACTTTACCCTATGTGTAGTGTGGGTAATAAGCATTAAGTATTGAAAAGGCTAGTGGAGACAAGTGAGGAAATAACAAAGACCTTGAGTAACCCACAAAGAGATCCTTCTCTCCTGAACATGTTCATTTTAGGCAGAGATTGACTTTGTACTTGGAAATTGGACTATGAGACTTGATATATGTTCGTTTTTTTTTTTTTAAAGAAGCTCAAGCATGTGCTTTGCATCTTTCTTTAAAGTGGGGAAATGGTTTAAATTTATATATGTGCAAACATTATCTTGTAATTCTGGAGGGTTATGGAGACCTTGGTTTATCTACCACATCCCTTTCATTTGCCCATGGGTGGCTTTACCTTCTGTAGAGTCACCATTTCTAAGGAGCCCTGCTCTTTCCAGACAGATGATAACCTGATTTTTGTATTGATCTCCAACTTTGACCCATGTACCTATCACCCTGACAACAGGGTAGACAGTATATAATAAAGTATTCATATTGAAACACATAATCCTGAGTTTTAACATTTTAAAAGACTAAAATTTTAACTTCCATAGTGCTAAGGTATGGGGAGAATTGGGTGCTGAATCGTAAGTAGGTAGAAATACGCAGGAATGTTGATAAATCTAGGTGGAGAAATCAAACCACCCACAGGGATTGCCAGAAATAGTTTGAGGAGTTTTAATTTTTTTTCCTTCCACTTCTGCTTTTTTTCAGCTTTGTCTATAAGATTAAGATTGCAAATTTGAGCACAAAGAGATGTTTGCTACAGTTTTACTGTGAGTTTTGCTCATTCAGGTGAATCTTCCAATCCAAAATAAACTTTCTGGCTTTTGTTAATTTCTAGTAGCATCATTCTTAAAGCCAAGCATGCCGTCTTATTGTCAAAAGACATTAACTTAATTTGAAAAGTACTTTGCTGTAAGTAGATTTTGTTCCAATGATGTATTCATTGATTTTTTTTTTTTAACTTGTTCTTTTCAGGTGTGTGTGTGTTTGATTAGCAATTGTAGTTGTTATTTTTGCTTGGGGGAGGCTTCTCTGGATTATGAGCTGTTTTTTGTATGTCATTGTATATGTTTTTGTGATATATTTATATAAAAAAGAGACATATAAATACCACCCAGGAAATCTGTGACAATAGCAACTCAGAGTTATTTGTTGTTGTTATTGTTGATATTTAATTTTATTTTGCATATATATTATTTATGAAAACTTTATAAATCCTGCCAAAACACATTTCAGCAGAATTAGAAATGGCATCACAAGAAAAACTGCCTGGTGTGGATCAACAGGCTTTGCGGCCTGTTTTATAAACGTGCCTTTTTGTTGTTTACTTTATAAATCATGTATGTAGAAAGAAGAAAAAGAGTGATTTATTAAATGTTTATGAGAAACTCTAGTACACCCTGTTTTTAAAGTGCAAGGAACAGACAATTAGCTCAGGGATTTGTCATTGATCACAATGGGAGTCTAAATGGAGGGAAAACGTGAATTTCTCCTCAACAGTCGGTGTAGAGATGAAATACCCCTAATTTTGAATTCCCTTTCCTTTCTCAAAAGTTTATTATCACTAAGCTTGCAGCACTGAGATCTTTAGCCTTTGACCGAGAGAGATAAGAATTTCTGAAGGGGGCTATATTTATCCCCTTTTATCAGTTTCCTTAAGGAAGGAAGACATGTTTTTGTCTCTTTTCTTACGAAAAGGCTGGTATAGTGCTAGAGATCTTGTTTGCCCTGAAAGCAGAATAACTATATCAATTTGATTGAAGGTGTCAGAAATGTTTTGGGAAACAGCAGAAACAGAGATCTGAGGTGGGAAAGGTTTGACATATAGCAAAACAGCAGTGCCTGCTTTGTTTGTGTTTTGATTTAATACACCCACTGGGTTTTTAAGCATATTATGCTAGAAGAGTGAATTGCTTATTTCCCAAGCTGGCTAGAGTGTGTCTTATGACGTTTGTCCTTGTTTTACCTCCATGTTTAAATAAATAAATAAATGTAATTTTGAGATTTTTGTGAAGGGTCTGGTAGACTTTTTCCCCTGATTGCAAATGGTAAGCGTTTTATGGGCTTCTATCAGTTGGATGAAAATGAGGGGAAGGGGTGTTTTAGGTAACAGACTGTTTTAATTAAAAAGTGTTCCTTACCCACAGAGATTCTCTGTTGTATGCATGGTTGTTGCTGGAAATATTTGCATTTTAATGGAAATAAATAGCTAAAAATCGGAGCTCACACTAAAGAAAGTGAATCACACCCATAATTATTCTTATATTCTTAATTTTTTCATTTGTTTATGTTTTGTGCATTTTGATGAGGCACTTCACTTCCCAGTGCCTTAGTTTTCATATTCACATGGTGGGGTCCATAATATGCTTCTATAACCCTGCTGAGAGGATCAATGAGGTCCGTGTACATGAAGGGGCTTATTAAATAGTATGTGATTTGAGCTTTCTGGATGAAAGGTGCTACGTGAGTACAAAGTAGAGCAGCCTCCCACAGGTAATGCCTTTGCCTGGGTAACTCTGATTATAGGCTTTCTTTATCTCTTCAAAGCAGAGATTTTTCTCCTTGATTCCTTCCTATATCTTCGTTGCAGAAGCTAAGATGCCTATTTACCCAGTACCATTTCCTTTTGAGCGTGCATACACCAATCAAGAAACACACTTGCAAAAAGATTTGTTTACTTAGTGCACACGTGGTCAATCACATACACGCAAATAGGAAAAAGGAATGTTCACATCACGTCAAGCCCCCAGATGGCTCTCAGAACCTCTGCCATCTCAGGTGGAACAGAATTTTAGAATACGGATTTTCAAGTAAAGCCATTGTATCCCAAGAGCATTGAATAAAGTATTTTTTAGAGTTATTTACATTTGACTTCCTTATATATCCATTTCCTGTGCAGCTCTACAAGAAATAATTTTAGGGACGCCTGGGTGGCTCAGTTGGTTAAGCGTCTGCCATCGGCTCAGGTTATGATCCCAGAGTACTGGCATTGAGCCCCGCATCGGGCTCCCTGCTCTGCGGGAAGCCTGCTTTCCCTCTCCCTCTGCCTTGCTCATGCTCTTTCTCTCTCTTGCTGTCTCTCTCTCAAATAAATAAATAAAATCTTAAGAAATAATTTTATACAACACTTTAAAGTGTTTACAAAACATTTTCACAGACATCATTTACTTTGTTCTCATAGCAATCTTGTGAGTCAGGAACAACCTGTGTGCTCGGAAAGGTTCTGTAATTTGTCAAAAACTACCCTGCTGTTAAGTGGCAGTATGTAATTTAGAACAAACATCTCCAGTGCTTTTCCCCATTTCCTGGGATGGCAAGTGAGTTTCATCAGACATTCCATATCTGATTAATAAGTAGTGGCTGTCTACAGTGCTGTGTTCAGTATCTGGTATCAGAGGGAAAGAGTGCATGCGGTAATTGACTAGTGATGTCTGTTCTGGATGTGAGTAGAGAGCTGGGTCCTAAGTGGTGCATAGCTGCCAACTCAGAAATGCACTGTAATGTGGGTGCTATGGACTGAAAGTTTGTGTATGCCTCCCTCCCCCATTCATATGCTGAAATATAATTCTTTTTTTTTTTTTTAAGATTTATTTTAGAGAGAGAGAGCACAGGAGCACATGCTCGAGGGGTGGGGGAGGAGCAGAGGGAGAGAGAGAGAGAGAATTTCAAATAGATTCCAGGCTGAGCACAGAGCCTGACAGGGCATTTGCTCTTGTCACCCTGAGATCGTGACTTGAGCTGAAATCAAGAGTCAGATGCTTAACCAACTGAACCACCCAGGTGCCCAGCAATCTCATTCTTAATGTTATGGTATTGGAGGTGGACTCTTTGGGAGGTAATTGGGTCAAGAGAGTAGAACCCTCATGAATGGGATTAGTACCCTTAGAAGAAGAGGCCAGAGCAGGAGCTTTTTCTTTCTTCCATGTGAGGACAACATGAGAAGATGACCCTCTGTAAAAGGGAAGAGGCCCCTCACCAGAACTTGACCATACTGCCACCCTGATCTTGGGCTTTCAGCCTCCAGACTGTGAAATACGTTCTGTTGTTTATAAGACACCTGTCTATGGCACTTTGTTTTAGCAGCCTGAATTGCCTAAGACAGTGAGTTGCGTTTAAGTGTCTTTTGAGTAATGAATTAGTCCCTGCGGTTCTCAAGTAAAATAGGTATTGCTGAGCAATTTGTACCAGGGGTGTGGACTGGGCCTCATAGTCAGCCACAGTATGCAAACATATCTGCCTAATCTGGAAGAGTTTAATTGAACTACTCCTTTCCCTAGATTTCTGATATTGAAATGTGGCAGATGATTTGATACAGGTATACATTTTCTTTAACTTTCTCTCAGTCTGTTTATTTATTATCACAAAACTGTCTCTTATCCTTTAGAAACTCTTACAGAGCTTGGGCTAGGTAAAATCTACTTAGAAAAAACTGATGCATGAAAATGAGAATATGAAAGTCCTGGGTAACAAACTTCTTTTTAAATATTGGTTGGTAAAATGAAGGAGAAAGAAGGGGAGATGATTTGAAATAGAAGTAATATGGCAGAGAATCTTCTTAGTTTCCTGACATTGTATCAGGTAGGTGACAATCTGTCCTCAGTATTGTAAGGAAAGCATTGATTGCTGAAGTAAGTTATTTTAGGAGGGCATTAATATTATGGTAAATAATTTAGGCCTATCAACCACAGGAAGTATCCTGTCTTAAAAGACACATCAGAAGACATGTCTTTTGGCTTTTAAGAAAATGATATAAGACTCATGCAGTTAAAATTATTTTTGAAGCTGACTATCCCTAGGTGCATAACTGTACTGATATTTTCCCATCAGTTTGCAGACAATTGGCCCACTTTGGTGATGAGTCATTCAGTTCCACTTTCAATCTTGGCATTGAAAAATACATAGATAACTCTAGTGTGAAAAAAGGTATTTCCATATTCTTACCTTAAAATTAGATTTGGAACTATATGACCTGCTATTTTGTTTCTTTTACCAGAAGGTTTTTGCAATGAAATTTTTATAAAATTGCTCTAATACATTTTTATAGTTGGGAAGGACCATTTTAAAATATGAATCAGAATTCATCACTGTGTGATTGGCTTCCAAATCTGTATCTTCTGCCAGACACCTCCTTTGAGTTCTAGAGCATATATACTCAACAAAAGGAGATTTGGGGCAGATGTCATTACTGATCCTTGCTAATTCTTGACCCTGCTATAACAACCCATTGCCATGATCCATGATTTTACTTCTTAAACATCTCTAAAATCTGACCATGTCACTCTGGGTCCATTGTTAGAAATGTTAGGCTTAACCTTAAACCAAGCCACCAATCTCTTTCTGGACTTTTGATGATGTCATAACTGATTTTCCTATACTTACTCTTGCCCCTCTCCTATTCACTACCCAGATGAGCTATTGAAATGAAGCTGCTATAGATCCTTTGCCACAACACTAGAGGGTAAAGACACTTTTATTTCTATAAACAAATTGAATCTGCTCACAGACTTAGTCACCTTGGGCCCTGGAAGATTCAGTCTCAGATAGTACAGTAGATTTAGATCAGGGAGGCCAGAGTCAGACTCCTCTAGCTCAAGTACTGAATTTATAAGCCACATGATGTTGAGCAAATTATTTATGTCTTAAAGCCTCCTCCTCATGTGTAAAATAGGGAAAACAGTAGTCTTTAACTTACAGATGGTTGTCAGTATCCAATGAGATAATCCCAGTAAAGATATTAGCACAGTGTTGGACATACGGTAGTGAAGATCATCCTCAAGGCTGCCAAGGGCAGTCCTCGCTGCCTACCCCCAACCTCCATAGACTCAAGTGCTTGTCCACACCCACAGGAACCCTCACTGTGGTTTTTCTGGTCATGATTTATATTGTCCACCTTTGGTAGGCATCCTGTGTTGCAAAACTGAGACCTGGGATTCTGCTAGAACGCAAACCCTATACCTCTACCCCTAACTTCATCCCTTTTCTCAGTCTGATACCACATAATGGACCTGATTAGGAGTTGGAGAGTGGGGAAAGGGAAAGGAGGTAGAGATAAAATGACTACTTAGTCCTTTGGATAAATAATCCTACCCTTTCTTTCCTTATGTCAGATGGGACAGGGAAGCTAAGCTTTATTTTTTTCCTTAATAACCTCCCGTTATCCCCAACTCAATTCTTATTATGTCACCTACATTGATTGCATATCCTTTAAGGCCAAGATCCATCCAGGCACAGAACCTATGCCTGTGCTATTCCCATACTCTTCCTCTCATAGCCTGCTGAATTTCTACTGGTTCTTTATATCTCAGATCATACTTTCTCAGAGTTTTCTCTGATGCACCAGGTGAGGACAAACCCACCCATTAGCCACAGATTTTATATTTCTATGTATTCCTCCACTCAGTACCCATCACAGTTTATAATGATCTTTTTAATGTGCAGTTACTAACTGTCTCCCACCAGACTAAAAGCCCTAAGTGGGTAGAAACCATATCTGTAAGGACAGAAATTTATGGAATTAGTGGGGTGTTTGGCATGTAGCATCAATAAATATTTGTTCGCTGACTGAATAGGTAATTTTTTATAAACACTGAGAATTTATATTGTCTCTAGGACCCTACTGCCTTTTAACATTTATTTTTACTTTTAAGATTTTAAATCTGCAAAGGACAGCAAATATGCAGTAATGTATTCTTAATTATGTTATAGCTGAAGAACAATTTTCATGTTTGGATTTTCCTGTTGCCTCCATTGACCAAGCATAGGAATTAGTTATTACTGTTTTCTGTTGTTTGCATTGTTTATTGCAAACTACTGGTATTTAGAATTAATCTTTTGATAAAACATTTTAAAGTTACATATCGATTCACAAGGGCACACATACACAGAGATAAATATTTCCTTTATTTTTTTAGAATGATCTTAACTATGGATTCTCCAAATCTTCTTTCTCCTCTTTTCCTTCTTTATCCTTCCATCCATCCTCTCCCTCTCTCCCTTTCCTATTCTCCCTCTGTCTCACCCTTAATACATGCTTCTGGATCTGAACTTACAACTGTAGGAAATAATGGAAGCATCTACCCATAGGTGGCCTGGTTAGCTTGAAGTTAAGATACATGCAATATTGAAATATTCTCTTTAAACTTCCAGCTCTCCATTGTGATTTAAAAATTTGCATTATCATTTTAAAGGATTAATTTTATTTGGCAGTTCTTTCAGGATTCTGCTCTTAAAATCGCTTTGGGAATTAACAAGTGCATTTGTTTTCCAAATCTGCTCAGCTCTGCACCTTCAGCTCCAAAGTGCTCAGAGCTTGCTTCCCTCATTCTCTGCTTGCCACCCCAGTTAACTCAAGAGGAGGAATAAGTCCTCAGTAGACTATTAAAAAGACTGCTCAGAGATCTCTCCTTTTCTCTTTTGGGGGGAGAATTTCATTTGACAAGTTTGTCATAAGTGCTATCAGTCAGTTAATACTTCATAAAACGTGGACTGGAATAAAATTAACCTTCACAGTACTGACAAATCAGTTGCACTTCTGCTAATTAGGATTCAGTGTGTGTGAGAATCTTATTGGAGACTGAATACATCTGTTCATTATGTAGTTAATCTGATTGTTTCCAGCCCACTCTACTCAATGGCATCAGTATAACCCACAAAGCTAAATCTGGATAATATGTTGGTCTTACCTTCCATCAATGCTGAGAAGGAAACTGTAGTTACTGTGGATGAAGTGACATTGGAGGTAATTACCATCCTCCTTAGCCTCTCAAATATTCAAAAGATTCCTTAACCCTCTAATAGATTGCCAAACTTTAATGTAAGGACCATGATGTATAGGTGCTACTTTTTAAATATCAGTTTTGTTTTCTTAAGTGTAGAAGTACCAGAGAGACATATGGAATGGGAGAAAAAGAAGAAAAATAAAATTACTCTTATACTACTGCTCTTACACATCTGGTATCATTTTGATGTGGACTCTTCTAAATTATTTCTACATGTATTTTTAAATAGCTGTATTCACAAATTTGTACACTGATTTTTCTTTGATATCATTTCAGAAATACACCTACATTATAATTTAGAGGTCTTAAAGTATCAATATTGTATTGTCTAGCTAATAGATATAGCATAATTTGCCTAAACATGCACTATTGTTGGACATTTGGGCGCTTACAGCTATTCAACATTTTAAATAACATGTAATGAATACTTTGTGCATAGATATTTTGATTTATTTTCTTAAAAGAGATTCACAGAGTGGTATTATCTCTGCTTGACTTTTGAAGAATTGAGATTAGTAACACTATTTTTCTTGAATTGCCATGGAGTCTTAGAAGGAGAAAACTGTGAGCTTACATAATTCTATAAGAGCTTTCTTCAACTGGATAGTTTCAAATACCCTTTCAATTGTGTTTCTTATTTTCCCTTTCTTGGAATGAGGTAAATCAATTTCATCTGTAAAAATTTCAACAACAGTAGCTGCAAGTCCATGCTGAGTATCTATGCCAATATGCCAAGCCCTTCATTTACATTGTTAAACCTTACGACAATCCCACAAAGTAGACATTATTGCACCTATTTGCAGGTGAGGAAAGGAAGGTTCAAGATGGTTAGGTAACTGGCCTAAGGTCACACCAGGAAAATGGTAGAGCTGGATTCAAGCCCTACTCTTGTGATGCACTTCACAGCCTAATTATATGGACTCTCTGAAATTATGGATAGTTTTTTCACAGTGTTACATAAGAACCAAAGCTTCATGCTCTGCACATTTTAAATACCACTCTCACTGTTTATTGAAGTTAATACATGCTATTTCATCAGGTGAGTAAGAACTCTGCAGAAACAGTAATCACTTGAGAAATATTAGATACAATTAAGTAATGGATCACATATTTCTGGGTATCTGAGTGGTTAGATTGAAAACTTCATGACCAAAAGTCCATGCCATTCTGTTCATTGCTACCTTTCTAATCCCGAGCAATAGTATTCAGACAGAGTGGACATTCACTGTGTGTTGAATGAATAAATACTCATCTCCAAATGATAACCAATTCTTTTAAAGCAATTTACTACCTATTGTATCTGAGCTATTTACTGAGCCTTGACCGGGCTTACTTGTAAGTTACTCCGAGTCCTTTTTTATCCATGAAATCCCTCTCATAAAACATTAAAATGTGTCTTTGGAGGATTACAAAATTCTGCCATTTGGGAAAAAAATAAACAAAACACCATCAGGCCTAGAGCCTACGCAAGTATTTGCAATTAGAAAAAGACAGCTGAAAATAATTAAAAAACCAATAGACTCAAAATTGATAAATATTTAAATAGATATGTAAACGGTAAGAATGCTCTATGTCAAATGCAATTCTACTCAATTCTTAAAGTATTATAAATTTTGTTTATATGTAGGTGTGCCTTATTATGTTGAAAATTATGTGGGGTGGAGCCTTCAATATTAACAGTTCCCAGGGATGCTGAAGTCATAACCCTGTATACTGCTGCTATTTGGTTTGACTAAAGGACAGCTCATCAGTCCCATACTCATTCCTCTGGCCATTGATGGCCAGATTCCAGAACAGCAGGTGTAATCAATAGACCCTTGTTAGTCTTAATTACTGTTGAGGATTGGGGGTCAGCAATTGGTGAGCCTAAAAAAGAACTGACCTTTCTTTTTCTAGTTAAATCCTAAGGTAGCCTAGTATTGTTTTTTCTTTTCTTTTTTTCCTATTTCTTATTTGGTCAAATAGGTGTACACATTTAAATTTCCTGAAATTATTTTCTGCTTAGGGATTATCTTTTAGATACTGTATCAGATGCTTCATGTACTTAATGGATACTCTTAATCCTGTCACATGTTAATCCCAATGCTCAGTTCTGGGAAATATTTGCCCTAGTGGTGGAAACAGACTTCCTGGATCCAGAGCTCATGAAGTACGCCTTGTGTCAGTTTTGCTTCTGGGTTTGGACCTGGATGTCCTAGCTGGGCTTTGCTACTGATCTTTGGTTCCTGTGGTTGTGTTTCCACTATGAGTAGCTAGATTCCCCAGATGCTGTCTGTCTGATTAATTGAACCTCTTCTTATTGCTGGCCCTCAGTCATGGGATGATAAACTCTATTCATCTGTGGGGCTCTCTACCTGTTGTCTACTTTTAGACCTATTTAATGCTTAACACCTGCCTGCCTGAACTTCCTTCCGTATCTGGCCTGTCTTCCTTTAGTTTGCTTCGAGGCTTTTCCTAACGGCCTCTCCATCTGTCCAGTCTCGCTCCACTGGGACAGCCCAACATCTGTGTCCAGTCTCCCCCAGATTGTCCATTTGTGTTACTGACAAAATCCCTGGTCCTGAAGCAAAAGAGAATACCATGCAGTTGAAATGATGTGAGGAGCAGGAAGCAGTGAGTATATAATATTTAAGTAAAATGAAAAGCTTACTTTTATGTTATTTTAAGCCACCATGAAACCTAGTAGGTTTTCTTTTTAAAGACCTCACCTCAGCTTTTTCATTTTTGTTCTGTATAGAAATCTTTGTTTTCAGACAAATGGAGTCAGAATGAAAATGAATTTTCTTTTTGCTTGTTTTTTTTTTTTTTGGAGAGGAAGGCATGGTGTTTAATTACAAAAATATGATATTGGAAGAGAATTGTTCAGATTTAAACATAAATATGGGAACTTTTTTTCAAAAATATTTTCTATCTTAGCTTGAGTTCTAAGAGTTTCTTCAGTAACTTTTCTCCTGTGTATTGCTAACCTTGACTGTAGTACCTCAGCCTTGCTTTCTCTCCCCTCTAAAAGAGGTTGCTGCTTCCCTTCCTCAAGATCTGGTTAGCCATTTACTGATGTTGGTTATGGCAGTTTGCTTGCTTTTCTGGAATTGGAGACCCCTTTCTTGACCCAGGCTAGTCATTCTGTATGTACGTGTAGTGTATTACAATGGCAACCAGGCTAGAAAGTGGGACTGGATTTGCGTGGAATTCACATGTGAATAATGCTTCTGATGGAAGGTCAGTCATATCACCTCTGTGTGAAGGAACGCTTTAATTATTCTTAATGAATCCACTTTCCTGTCTTGTTTCTCCTTTATTTGTTTGTCATCCACTGATGCCAGATTTATCAGTTGGATGACATGTTTGTGGGAGTGGAGATTTCTTTGCTCCTATTCTTGTTTGGTGTTTGGCTTTATCTGACAATTGATAAAAATTTTCCTCTTGGATTTGTACATGCATCTTCCTCATTTCCAGTGCTCATATGGAGAAAGAAAGCACAACACGGCAGCAGTCAACTTATGGTGAACTATGTGGCTACTTGTGCCCTAGCTAGTCTGCCATCTGATAACCATCCGTTTACTGTTGAGTACAACCCATTTTGTGGCTCCAACAAGTTACCTTTTTTGTTTTTGACCGTTGGGATGGGAATGAGGCCAAGTAAGCTGAAGCAGAAAAATTATGCCTCTTAATCAGAATTGGCTAAAACTATGGTTGCCCTTACCTTCTGGTGTCGGAGTGGTTAGCTGGTGTTCTATTATCCAAACATCAATTACTTGGCCTGAGATGATTTAGATTTAAAGCAAAAGTCGTACCCTTCTCTAATTATGGCTACTTGACCAATGATCTTGACATTTTTACATTTTCAGTATTGTGAGGAAGAAAATCCAGTTTTAAGATTTGCCCTTTAAGAAATTAGGAACTTAAAAATTAATCTGAATATTGCATGTCTGCAAAACAAAATTCCAGATGTCATTTTAGCCATTAAAGGACAGGTGTTTCCTTTCTAAGATGTGACATACACAGTGAATACTGGCTTTAATATTTTGATAACATCTTGGGATAAAAAGTTAAAAATCTTATCAAATATTTCCAAATCTCACATAGCTAATGGGATTGAAAAACAAGGTAACTTCTGATGAATGGGTCTTTCCCATAAGAGTTCCCCCCCAAATGCTCAGTGCTTCATGAAACTTCTATTGGGAGGATCTATAAGGCAGTGAATCCTAATTTTCTAATACAGCATGTGAATTATAATTTTTACATATGGAATGGTAATTTGTAAAGAGTCTACTTGATAAATAATGGTCAAGCTCAGATTTAGAACAAAACACACGATCTTCTAATTAAATGTTTTTTTCTTCTAATGTTGATTTGGGACTCATTTGAGGACTCAGGTGATCTCATTTTCCTATGAGGGGAAACATGGAATGTTAGACAAGAGACTGGATTATAAAGATATGAGATTGAATTTTATTTTTGATTCTCACTAGAAATGTGGTTGTAGCAATTTAACCATTTCTTTCACAGTAAAATTTTTCTCACAAGATTGCTTTAATGAGCAGATAATATATTTTAAGGCAAGTTATAAATATTAGTTTCATTTTCACACCACCACCGTAGAATAGGTATTGTCATCTGCATATTACATATAAGGAATTGAATCTGGGAGAGGCTAAGTGATTCTTCCAATTTCATAGACTGACAAGAGTCAGTATTCATAGACTGCTTTCCCTTTGTGAGAAATGGTATTTTCTTGCAAGGTTGTTGTAAGAATTTAATGAGATAATGCAGTATATTTTCAGCCACCATATAAATGCTCTATTTTGGAATCATATTTGCCCTATTTCTTTACTTCTAGTCATTTTCTATTTCTGCTTTTATCTTTTAGCCTTCTTTCCCTCTTCTCTTTCTCAGTGTTAGTATCCTGATTTAGGACAATACTTTTCTTTGAATTGTTTTCCCTGGCCCTGCTTCTTCACATTTCATGTCCTTTCCATTACCTGTATGTCCTACATCTCCTAAAATACAGCTTTGGTCATATGGCCACCTCTACACTTCTCATAAGCTTATTCAGAAACCTAGACTAACCTCCCGTGACTTACAAAGCGTTTTAGTTCTTAGCATAACTTTGAGGATCCTCCCCAAAGTGACCACGTACTATCTCTCCAAGCTTAGTTATACTTCAGGGCAGCAAACTTAACTATCTCACTCCCTGAGCAAGGGGTGTGTGTGTGTGTGTGTGTGTATCTAGTTTTGCATCTCTAGTATTG